>NC_056742.1:411975352-412195352 GCF_019279795.1 Protopterus annectens | reverse complement strand
TTAGTTTGTCTAACCAGAGTCCCACATATTTGAATAAGGTGGTGTTTTTGAGAGAGTTATGCTTTTTGTCAAGAATAATGAAATCCGAGACTGATTTTTGAGTTTTTGTTGGGTTCCAAACAATATGTATTTTATTGTGTTTGGGCCTAGTGGTAGTTTTATAGAGTTTAGCCACTTGGAAAGGGAAAAGGTCATGTTGATGTTGCATGTTAATGTTATGAGGGGAATTATGAAATCTGTAGATGACCATTTTAGCACAGAGAAGGACATAGACATATGGGAGTCTGTTGACATAAATGTAGAAACTCAGGAGATCTAGAACAGAGTTCTGAAGACTCCTTTGATTAGGGAACTTTGAGGAGGAAGAGTCTTTTTTTTTTTACTCTGAAACTGTGTGAAATTTGGTGGGAAAGAAAGATGAGGACATATTGAGAAGCTTGCAGGCTAATGCCATGGGCTAGAAGGACACTGGAGTGGATCGTCTAACTTGAAGGTTGATGTGGTTAATTTTAAACATATTGCTGTTGTGACTTGCTGTTTGTCTGTACCCATTTGGATGTTATCACTTATTGTCTACATAGCCATCTTTGTACTCTTTTTTTGGCCCAGAATCCATGTTGGTTGGGGGAACTTACTAAGCTGGGCATTAATAAACTTACTAAGCTGGGCATTAATCCCTACGTCACCCAATGGGTTGCTAACTGGCTTACTGATAGAACCCACACTGTAAAAGTAGCCGACTCCAAGTCAAGCTCCAGACAAGCGACAAGTGGAGTACCTCAGGGTTCAGTCCTGGGACCGCTCTTGTTTGGCATCTACTTCTCTGAAGTACAGGCCAACACTAAGGGACTCTGGCTAACAAAGTTTGCAGATGACTGCAAACTGGGAGCCATTATTGAATCCCCAAATGATGTGGATACTCTACAAAAGGGCCTTACAGAAACAGATGCTTGGTGCCAGAGCCATGGGCTCAAGCTCATTGCCAAGAAATGTATACTTATCCCCTTTGGGGAAAAAACATGTACCCGTGAATTACCATATAGGTGGCAGTACACTAAACACTGAAAGTGTGGTAAGAGGGACACAGGTGGACAGTGGTCTCACCTTCGATAACCACATTGCCACAACAGCCAGGAAATCCTTCTATGTGGCACACCTCATCGCTAAGGGCTTTTTATCCAGAAAAAAGGAGGTCATTGTCCCACTGTACTCATCCCTCATTAGACCCATTATAGAATACAGTGCTCCATTTGGTATGTACCTCTCAAGACATCTGCAACAACTGGAAAGCCCGCAGAAATACCTCACGAAAAGAATCACAGGCCTAAAGCAGATGCCCTATGCTGATTGCCTTAAAAAACTCCAGCTATACTCTGTCACATATCGTCTACTCAGAGGCGGTCTCTGCTTAACATACAAGGCCATGTCAAACCCAGAGCTGTTGGACATGTTACACTTCAAGAAATCCCAATCCCTCAGAGCCACACGCTCCAGGGATCTAAACCTTGTCATCACAATAAACAAAACATGCTGGAGGGATAGGTTCCTGACCCAGAGACTCCCCAGACTCTGGAATAGATTGCCCATACATGTCAAGCAGAGTGCCTCTTTGGCCCTCTTCAAAAGAAACCTTGACGATTGGATGGGAGAAAGGAAATTCACCCCGGGGATCACGTCGGTCGCCCTGCTAGACAGGGGTCCAGGGAAGTAAATAGTGTGGCAAGAAATAGCCAGGGAATTGTTATGGCTAGGCTTGTATAGGCCCTAGGGCTGATAGCCTAGTACCAACCTATGATAGGAATGCTTGGCTAGCAATGCATTTTGATGGTTAGTCATGGGCTAGTTTTTCTAGCACTTTACCAAGTGTTGGTAGTCTTGAAATGGGTATGAAGTCTAAGGGTTATTTTTGGAATCTGTTTTGTAAGTCTGTATTTTAAGGAAGGTGTTATGGCAGAAGCAGAGTGAATGACATAGTTCTGCACATTTCTTTCTGAACCACAGGTGCAGGTCATCAGACCCTGGTAGGGTGCCACTGGGAGTTTTATTGGTTGTTTTCAATATCAGTATTAGAAACAAAGTTGAAGCAGAACAACGTAAAGATCTTGGGAGGGTGTGGGTTTGGGAATGGAATGTTGGTGAGCAAAGCATTCTGGAGAGAGTGGTCCTTTGGTGGTTGTAAGTGTTGCTAATGAAGGTGTTCTCTTTCTCTTCTTTGGAATTGTAATGATAAGCAGTGCTGCTAGTCCAGCTATTTAGAGAATTTGTCCCAGTGGATTTTGGAGAGAATCTGTTTAGCTCATTCACTCCAGTGGAGCTTGAGAAGTTTGCAGTGTAAAATGTCCTCGCATTTCAAACAAATGTTCATGTTTTTCGAACCTTAGGGGTTATGAAAGAAGTATGAATTGCAAAGTCTTCAGCACAAACTATTTTGTAGTGGTAGTATTTAGTTTCTAGGTCTTAAAACCAAATTCTATATGTCACAGTAAACACAGCAACTATTATATTTGTAATATTTTGTGAACAACTTGCAATGTCTCAGCAACCACTCGAGTTGCACACATACTGTCAACATTTTATTCATCTAGCTGAGAGCTTCCATATAAGGCTAAGGAGTTCTGTTATTTGGTTAAGATATGTAGAAAAATGTGAAAATTATATCCATATATTAATATAATAAAAAGTTAATATCTATTTACCTGCACTAGACAGAGATTGAATATTAATGCAGCTGGGTTTGCCATTGTGTAAGCTTTAAGATGAAATCTTTTAAAACTTTCTACATAACATGGTTTTGGAATTATTGGTGCAAACATGAATAAGCAATATTTGATGCCTAGAGGAGTCAGTAGGAGTTAACTGCAGATGCACCTGGAGGCATCGCTCAGATGTAATGAGTTAAGTTGTTTCCCTGTGTCGTGGCCACATTTGCCCTAGTTAGTAGGAATATCACCTCTGATCTCTCCTGAAAAGGGGCCACTGGCCTTGAGAGACTAACATGGTCAGCAAAAGATAGATAAATAGATCAATAGATTTTTCAATCATGGTTAACTGGAAATAACTGTTTGTTACATATGTATATTTGCCATTTAGATTAAACAAAACAAAAATAGAGTTTGCTCAGGTAGTACTCCTTTATTCAATATTTTTCACACTGAGCATTAGGTCAAGTTTTCTGTCACTGATCATAGTTATGTTAGTTGGCTAGTACAGCTCTGTGGTGTGTACTTGTAGTTCAGAGTACTTGGTAATATCTTGGTGTTTTTCTTTACCTGGTGATGTTTTATGGTATGTGTGTCTTGTGAATGGACCTCTGTAACGGGCTAATGTGGCACAGAGACGATTTGTGGGACAACACTAAGTTATTACATTGAAACACTGCTACAAAAGGTCAGCCATGAGCACTTGTGCGCCACACTTTGCTAAAATGCATTCATAAGTGGTCATCTGGGTACAGTTGCACAATGTTAGTCAGCAGTAATGTAATTAGGAAGTTACTTTGTGATTTTTCCACACTTGGACTGAAGTGTCGTCTTTTGTTTTATTGTTCATTGTGCAAGTAAATAGCATTTGCAAGGGGTGGGACATAGCAGACTGTGAAAGGGGTGTGCCTTGGAGAACAGTTTGTAAGATGTGTGGGTGGAGATTGTGTTGCAGGTGTGGCTTGTTGGGGACTGCACAGTTGACGCTGTAAACACATATCTTAAAATCCTGGCTACATGCCTGAAATCAGGTAATCCTAAACCATATCCTTCTACAGGAAGGATCAAATTATCCCTCTTAAGTCACCCTAGTTCTCTCCCAAATAAATCCCTACAACTCTTTATTACTATCCACAATATCTCCTCTTATTGGTAAAAATGTGCCTGACCTGTATGTAAAACTAAAGCAGTTTTACTGCTTGTATATTAATATCCATATCCATAAACAATTGCTTCCATTGCCCTCACTTTTTGTATTATTTTTTGTTTAGTCTCTTCCCACATGTCCAGTTACCATAACAGAGTCTTTTTTTATTCTCTATACCTAAAGACGTCATCATATGATGTCCCCATAAACACAGGTAATTCTGAACCAATTCAAGTGTGGATACGTAATTTACTGCTGTAGCCTTTGTTTTATCTTCATTAATTTTATATCCCAAAAAGACTTGAAATCATCTCAGAATGTTCCACAACTCTTTGAAATGTTCTTTTCTGAATTTATCAATTAGACAGTAATATAATTTGCAAGTAAAATCCTCTTTTCCTGATTGCCATAGCAGCTGTGTCATTGTATTAGTGAGCCCCTCATTTTCTTTGCCAGTTGCTTTAAAAAAAAAATAAATAAAAAAAGGCAAATAAAGGAGAAAGAAGACACTCCTGCCTGGTTCCTGTTTTAAGTCGCATATTGTAAGAGAGGAACCCTCCTGTCTTAATTATGGCTTGTGATCCTTCATTTATCATCCTAATTAAGTAAAAGATAAAGCAGCTCCAGGGAAACGGAGCAAGGTGCAGAGAAAATGAAGTAAAATAGAATAAAAACTGCACCAAAAGCTCACACACCAAAGATTTTATTTAAACAAAAAAGTAAGCGCTTTCGCGACTAACCAAGTCGCTTCATCAGACAGCTAGTAAAATACTATAAAACATTTAAATAAATAAGACATGTCAGGTGATCAGCACTGCTAAGGTCATTGGTGATAGTTAATTAAAAAATTGTCATGATTAGTTAAATTAAAAACACGAGTGCTATGCATTGTATAGCCTTACTAAGCTCTTATAAAAGTAGAGAAAGCATTTCACATAACAATAACACTACACATAACAGCAAGCTAACCATTTCTGTATATATCATACTAAAAATTAAAGCTTCCAAGGACAGGTTACTAAAATTTATGTGACAATGGACGTGCTTTGAGAAAAGGTTTAAGGGAAGCAATGCCATTCAAACCTGGGGGGTTTTCAGCATTAAGCTTCAGTATCTATTCTTGCTCAATACTTTGTGTGATTCTCAATGTCGCCCCCTCTGATGGCAGGATATATTACTTGTATCACAAAAAATGTAAAAATATGTGTAGGATCTTCACAGCTTACATGGTTAGCTAATGCACTGCTGTCTCTTATTTTTGATATCCCTAATATGTTCAAGCACTCTATCTTTGTACATTCTATTCGTTTTTCCTACATAAAATGAATGGCAGGACACACAGAAAGAGAAGTGTACTACATTAGAAGTTCTGCAGTTGGCAAAGCATTTGCTCTTAATGTTAAAGCCTAAAAGATGGATGGGTATAACTGGTACTAATATGAATGTGTTGGCAGGCTACGCAATGCATGCACGTAAATGTGCCAAAGCGATCATTTTTACCAGTATGCTGTGATCTCTTTTTATTGCACAGATACTGTTTCAGTGAGATGTTATTCCTAAACGTAAAAGAGGGGGATTTTCCAATTTTGTCTGTCAACCCAGGTGTTTCTTCTAAAATACTCCCAATGTTTTTTAATGATGTTGGTATATTCATTAATATCACTTGAATATTGCATAATAACCCTAAAACCTTTGGTGTTGCACTCCAGTCTCTGCCCTGAATCCAAAGCTTGACCTTCACTGAGATATGGTTTGCTTCTGCCACTGCGTTGCCTCCAGGCTTCAGTAATGGCACTGTCAATGTCTTGTGCACTATATCCTGTATCTAAAAATTCTTGTTTAGCTACTTCCAGAGCTAGCTGTGCTGCTCGGTCGTTGCTGTGTAGTCTCTAAATCCTATAAACTTGTCCTTTGACAACATTCTTAGAAATGTGTCTAAGGTGCATACTGGACCTGTGCAACAGAGCATTTTTCCTTGTGGGCTTTCTGTAGATGCTACTATTCTATTTCTGCTGTTCTGATTTTTTAACTAATACATCTAAAAAATTAATTTCACTGTATGAACATTGATAAGTAAATTTCAAAAACCTAGTAGTAGTATGAATGTATGTGACACATTCATCCAATTCTTGATTGTTTCTCTTCCACAGAAGGAAAACGTCGTCCACAAATCGGACATACCAGAGAATGTGGTCAAAAAAAGGGTTTATCTGTGTCAGGAGATGAGACTGTTCCCAGCAAACTAAAGCTAGGTTGGTGTAGCTATTGGCACAAGCTGTGCCCATAGCCACGCCAACCTTCTGAAGGAAGAACTCATTATTAAACACAAAAACATTGTTTTCTAAGATAATATCTAATAGGGAACATATAAGCTCAATCTTATTATCAAAAGAGTGATTGATATTGAGAAACTCTCTATTCATCTCAACTCCCCAATCGTTGGGTATAGATGTAAATAATGCTTCGATGTCCATAGTAACCAATATATACTCACAATCAATAGTCTCTAATCTATTATGTAGTCTTTCAGGAAAGCTTTTGGTGTCCCTGAGAATGGTGTAGCAGTCATTAAGTAATGTATGTAAATTGCCTTCTACATAAATGGATAGTGCTTCTGTACACCATCCAGCACCTGAGACAATAGGTCTCATTGGTGGTATGGTGGCATGTTTATGTATCTTCGGAAGGCCATACATTCTGGGAATAATGAGATTCTTGAGTGTTAAAAAAATTAAAATAAATCCTCATCTATCATACCTGTCATAAGTAAATCAAAAATTAAAAAAGAAACCTTGTCAATAATACCTTTTAACAGTTGCAAAATAAATACATTGATATGTATCAGATGCACTCAGTAAATCATTCATTTGTTGTAAATACAACTCCGTATCAAGCAACACAATTCCACCACCTTTATCGGCCTGCTTGATTTCAATGGAATTCATAATAACTACTTCATGTAAGGCCTTATTTTCATTGCTTGATAAATTATAAAATTGAGTATTAGTACCTTTAGAAAAAAGAGATATAAAATCTCGTTCAGAAACATTAATAAAAGTTTGTATCGCAGGGTGCGAAGTAGGAATGAAAGTACTTTGTTTCTGATAATGCTTGTGTACTTCAGCATTGTTTACCCCAAAAGCAAAAACATTTTTCAGAGACAAGTTCCTTCCCAATAACCTCAAGTCTTTTAACATAGTAACTGGGTTGACTCGTTTAGCTGGATCAAAGGACAGTCCTTTATTCAATAGCGCAATGTGTTCACTAGTGAGCCTAAGAGAAGAAATGTTAAAAATCAGATTGTGGCTTACATTTATTTCCGCTTGGTATGATTCGGATTCCATTCCATGCTCCCTTGTCTCAATCGATTGTCTTGATTGTTTAGGCTTCTCGATCATGCCCTGATGGGTAGTGGATTCTTCAAAGTAATTTGTGTATCTTCTGGAGTCCCTAAAAAAGTGCCATGTAGATTCCTTTGTGTTGTTGAAGGGCCAGCAGTAGGTTCCTGTATCGTAGCTCTGTGGCAGTTATTGGCAGTTGCTGCTTCCGTTAGCAGATTCTTTCGAATGTTTACTGTTTTAGCCACTGCTTCGGCTAAGGCTGAGGGTGGAAGAGGAGGTGATGCTTGTGCTGTAGACGTAGTACAAATGGTTGTTACTGTAGTTTGACCTCACATAGAGTCTAGCTGAATGGAGGTTATGCCTTCATTAACTGTGGCTAAGGGCCTGTTAATTTCTCTTGGCCAGGAGAAAGCATGATTGTTATCGAAATCCCTTTTATTCCTCTGTAACTTCTTGAGTTTTAGAGCCTGTAGTTTCTTATCATACACAGTACTATTTTCTTGTAAACAATCTACTTTGTCTAAAATAACATCAATAGAAAAACGTGTAGAGATATCACTTTCAGCAGCAGTAATTTGTTCTTTCAGTTCATTTTCTATAGCAGAAAAAAATCAATTAGCAAACGCATATACTGTGTACTGAAATAAAGGTTCAATTCTTGCCATCTTCTCAGTAGATCAGGTTATCTCTCCATAGGTAGGCATATTCAAAATACGTAGTCCGCTGGAAATAATCTTATGTTCCAGCAAGGCTTGCAAATGCAGCCGTTGCCATTGCAGCCTCTTAAACTTGTACATTTTGTTTTCCAGATCCCTGTAATGTTGTAGAAATTCAGGTACCTGATAGTTGATATTAGTTTCAATATTATCCACAGAGCAAATATAGTTCAAGTCCATTAAGGGATTATTCTGTATATCTAGAGTCCGAAGGAAACGGTCACTGAAACCGTTTATAGTCTCATTAGAATCCGAGTTCTCCATAACTACAAATAAATTGGCACATCCATTGCCACATAAATTCTAGTAACCTATCCTTGGAAGCTTTAATTTTTAGTATGATAATACAGAAATGGCTAGCTTATGTGCAGTGTTATTGTTATGTGAAATGCTTTCTCTACTTTTATAAGAGCTTAGTAAGGCTATACAATGCACAGCACTCATGTGTTTTTAATTTAACTAATCATGACAATTTTTTAATTCACTATAACCAATGACCTTAGCAGTGCTGATCACCTGACATGTATTTTATTTATTTAAATGTTTTATAGTATTTTACTAGCTGTCTGATGAAGCGACTTGGTTAGTTGCGAAAGCGCTTACTGTTTTATTTAAATAAAATCTTTAGTGTGTGAGCTTTTGGTGCAGTTTTTATTCTATTTTTACTATCATCCTAATTAATCCTGTTATTGTATTAGGGAATGCAAATGTTACTGTTGCTCTACTCATAAAATCCCAAATTGCTCTGTTGAATGATTTCACTGCATTAAGATCCATCAACAGTATCAGTATTTTCTTACATTGCGTTTCCCTCTGGATCATCATTGTTCTATTAAAGTTGTCAGATGTTTACCTCCCCTCCAGAAAACCACACTGATCCACATCAATCACCTTTGCCATTCTTTTAGCTACTGTAGAGAAGTATTTTATAATCCTGGTTTCAGATCAAAATGGGTCTATATGAGGCTGTCTGACGCATCTGTGGCCAAAGTGGTTAGAAAAACATTTTATATAGCCCACCTAATCATGAAGGGATTCACATCTAGATCAGGGGAGGTCATCGTGCCTCTTTACTCATCCCTCATCAGGCCCATAATTGAGTACAATGCCCCTTTCGGGATGTACCTTACCAGACACCTGCAGCAACTGGAAAGACCCCAAAAGTACCTCACCAAAAGGATCATAGGGCTCAAACAGATGCCATATGCTGCCCGGTTAAAGAAACTCCAGCTCTACACAGTGGCATACCACTTGCTCAGAGGCAATCTGTGCCTGACGTATAAAGCCATGGCCAACCCGGAATTAATGGACATGCTGCACCTCAGAAAATCCAAATCCCATCGAGCTACGCGCTCGAGAGACTTGAACCTCAGCACTGAAATAAATAGGACATGCTGGAGGGACAGATTCATAACCCAGAGGCTCCCTTCACTCTGGAATAAAATCCCAGTCCAGGTTAGGCAGAGTCCCTCATTGACACTCTTCAAGAGGAATCTTGATGAGTGGATGGGAGATCGTAGGTTTACCCCGGGTATCACTTCTGAGTCACTTGTTAGACAGAGGCACAGTATACTAACCTAGAAAAAGGGCATAGCAAAATTAATTTAAAATGGGTGGCGAAAGCCAAACACACTCTGGCTAGGCTTATAAATGCCCTAGGGCAGATAGCCTAGTATGAACCTATGGATAATACAGCCACCAAAACTTATTTGAAAAGCTGGAGCTCCCCCTCCTAAAATGCTATTAAAGAAATGCTTCCAAATATTTATCACTGTCTTCCCTCCAAACTTCCACAGAAATATCTGTTCCTGGAGGCTTCCCGGCAGATTTGATTATACATTATTGTTTTTATCTCCTCTCCTACTGACTTAATTGTTAGTTGTTGAGCCTCATATTCCTGTAACCTTGGCATAATTAAGTCTTAGATAAATATTTCCATGTGCTCCCTTTCATTGTTTTCAAATTCTCCTGATTTATACAGATTTTCATAAAATTTCCAAACTATCTGTAAAACTTCTGTAGGATTTCTGGTTATTTTCTTATCATAGGCTTCCTAAGTTTGGCAACAGCCCTTTCTACTTTCTAGTTGCTTAAGTTGCTGTGCTAAAAGTTGTTTTTGTGCTCTGGGGTTGTTTTCAAAAAGATAGTTGTCTTTCTAAATTTTCTAAACTTGCGCATAGTATCTAAATACTATTTTCTTTTTGGCACTCTGCACTTGCTCCTCTTCTTGTTCTGTCAGATTTCCCTTAGTCTGCAATATTTCAACCTTTGTTAGCCCCTCTAAATAATTTCTATTACTCGTTAACCATACCTCCTTTCCTTTTATTTCTACTTTTGACAGCCGCTCTAAATAATCCTTATTACTTCTTTACCACACCTCTTTTTTTTTCTTTTATTTCTAATTTATTTTTAAACTCCATTTTCATTTTATCCCACTTAATAGCTATTCTTTCTGAAGAAATTTCTGTCTTCCCTAGTTACTGTCAAATAATTTCTACTTTTTAACAAGTTAGTGGGAAAGTGCCAAGTGTCTGACGTTTTTCTTCATTAGCTTGCATTTTTGTCTTAGTTTTTATTGGTGCATGATTTGAAACCGGTATTGGATGCGTGTTGATGCTTTCAATTAGATGCTCATGCTCCTGTGAAATATAATTTCTGTCTGGTATAGCCCAGTTGTATCTTGGAAAATAATACTTACTTTCTATCAGAGTTCCTACTACTAAATTCATGTCTTCCATACCAAATATTTTCATCTGCCCTCTTTTGTTATATTTTCCCTTCTAGGTCCTTACTATTGCAAATCAATTTCCAGTCCCCACCTGTAAGTAATGGTCTTTGATGAAATTTGATTATTTCCCCCAAAAGTTTCTTAAGCTCTATAATAGCAGTTTTGTTGGAATGTAAAGATGCACCAGTGTAATCCTCCCCCCTTGCCAATAGCCACTTATTGTCAATAATATACCACTATTGTCTTTTTGTCCCTCTTCTATCACTGTTGAAGCCCCTCTAGTGATCAGTATTATTACTCTCCTTTTCCTTTGTCTCAGATATTCTGTTGGAATATCCACTCTGAAGTCCTTTCTTTGTCAACTTCACATACCCATTTCTTTCCAGATGCATCACCTGCAGCATTGTTATTTGCACTCTGCATTTCTTAATGTATTTCAGTACTGTTTCCCTTTTGTCTCTACCTGCAAGTCTATTTACATTCTAGGATACTATGGATAGTTTTGGCATTATGATAAAAAGCTATTGTTCCCACCTATTGTGTATGACTGTTTTTAATGCTTATTTCCAACTTTTGCTTTACATGCACACACTGTTTGGCATACTAATCTTTTACACTGTTTCTTCTCATCTAAATGTAAACCTGTGTCACATTTCTCAATACTTTTTGCTTTAATGAAAACCCTTAAACAAAAAAAATATATTTCCACGTACTTAAACAAAAGAACTATCCGAAGCATGGCCTGGATACAAATATTTATTATGGTTAGCACTTTCACGAGTATAAGGTTCACTTCTTCAGACCAAACTATTAAAAACCAAGACACTTCATTTAAAACATTTCAGATTTTCATAAACCAATAAAATGCTTGCTTTAATCAATGAAAGTAAAGTGTAATGCACTACATTGCATCTCAGCTCGCATTTCATAAAGGCGTGCATACACTCTAAACACATGCACATAAGCAGCAGAATTTTGCATAATGCAGTATCCTACTGAGACAACTGAATGCAAAACAAATACTGAACACAGCTAACTTTTAAATACAAATAATAATTAAAAAAAAAAAAAAAAAAAAAAACTAAGATATGCGGTAAACAACGTTTTTATCCTGGCCATGTTTCGGATTGTTCTTGTTTTAAGTACGTGATACATTGTTTTATTGTGAACGGTCCATTAATCCTAACTGCTGGTGTGGTTCTTTAACTGTTTCCAGAACACTCCCATCCCTATTAACATACAGCAAACATACTAAACTATGCACATTTTCAACAAAGTATAATCCTCTAGATAGGAACAGTTGCCCGGGCATAATCTAATCTAAAGTTAAGGTTACCCATGTTAAAACACATGTTACAGCCAGTGTTCCAGCTTGCACTGATTTCTATGTGTTCTTTTCTCTCTATCTCCTCCCAGATGTGAAAAACAGCTTGGATGCTTTCAGAAAACATTAATTTTTAGCCCTATGAAAAAGTGGACTGGCTACCTTTAAATAAAACTAAATTATGCACTGTTCTATTAAAGACATTAAAATATTAAGGCTACTGTGGAGGCTGCTATCTCTTATTAACCTCCCATAACTTCATATTTTAGTTTTCAGTTAACTACTTGTTATTGTACCTTTAAATTTTGCATTTCCCTCCACAAAGAATGCTCAGAATTCTCGAGATTAATTGCTTGCACCTGCAAGACAGCTCATCTTCAGAGGGAGAAAGTAGCTAACAACGTACAGATGCACAAAGCAGGCTTTGTAAGTTTCACTTGCAACAGAATTCCCATGGCCAGCTGCCTTCAGCTGTAGAGTTCCTGTCTCCTACTAAGAACATTTGATAATGGAAAAAAGAAAAACAAGCTAATATCTTTGCAGATGTAAGAAGCTTAGCATTTTATGGTTTTCATAATTTTGTCTCATTTCCAAGCCTGTTTGGTTGTAAAAATATGTATAGGTTAAGCCAAGGTGCCAGTCCAAGCATCTGCCCTTGTATAAACAAGGGAAGTAATTGTATTAGTTATACATGTAATATTATCATTACACTTTTATTCCCCACCCACTAGCCCAAGATCACACATTATAAACTTTAATTTGCAAAGCCTTTCTTCTTTTATTATGCTGTAAAACCTATATTTCTTACAACTAAAAGGAGTTACTTGCTTATGTTTAATATATTTAACACATTCAACAGAAACTGAAAAGACCACGCCCCCATTTAAGTACCCCTAATGGCACACTACAAAATTGCTTATCATGAACTGTTTTATACAAATACTAATAAGAACAAAAATTGTTTTTCTTAGTTACTTTTTTCTCTCTAGTGTCTTTCTAAGCATTAGACATAATGTGAAATATATGCTTTACAGTCCATCCACAAGTTTACCAGAGTCAACAAAATGCCAGTGTCTTCTCAGCCACTTTTATTTACAAATCCCTATTTCATAAATGTGAATTATGCTTTATAATCTTATTTATTCACGAATTTCAGTGAATTTGCCTGGTCCTCTGCATTTTCCAATAGTAGACTCTGGTTCAAGTAAAGGGTAATCCTAATTCTTCTAGTCAATTCCTGTGCATTTTTTCCCTCTCTCAAGCATTTTCCTTTGGAATATTGGAAAAAGATTTCCAAGTAAAGTCTTGCTATGAGCTCTATTCTTAGAAGAATGAGAAGCAGGGCCCCCTTATATTTGCTGGGTCACTTTTTTTGTATAAACTTTTTTAATTTCCTCATTTTCCTGCTGCGGATCAAAAATTTCTTTGATCCTCTAGGAAGAATACTCGGTATAAAACAACTTGAACCTTACACCTGCCTCTCAACATCCTCTTACTGCTGGGATAAATTTGTTTCTCTTCTGCCTGGTGCACAGTGAATAATTGTTTTCCACAAGAACTCTGCTGTCTCCGATTTTGGATACTTTTCCCTTCTGTCATAGTTTTGTTAGGACCAACTCTTTATGCACTAATAGAGGTCTCTGCTGATTTCTCACAGCCAGGTTTGAAGCAAAACCTCGATGTGTCCTTTCAGTCAAGAAATCCTGCTGTGAAACACCAGTCTAGTTGCTTATTTGTGCGTTCATAAAATTTAATACAGTCCATCACTTCCTGTTTCTCTGGTGCAGTAGGAAATTTCAGGTTTTCTCTGTGTGCTGTCTTGTAACGCTATGTTTTTTGAAGCTTCATACTCAGCCAGCCTTTTCATTTCATCTTCTGATTTTTGCAGTTTTATGAGCTCAGCTTAGTAGATAATTAAAGGTTATTTTTCCTACTTTGTCATTTGTGCTGATATATTCCTTCAGCATTTCATGTATTTGAATCACCTTTGAGTACATTTAACTTATTTTTCCTCTAAATTACTGGAAGCCGTCTCTTGAACCAGAGCTGAAGGTTGAACTGATTTATTTTTGTTTTCACATCACATTTTCTGGTTCATCAGATTTATTCTTTGCTATTTTGAGACAAATTAGAGAACTTGCTATAAGCTACTGTACAAATTTTAAACCTGAAGATGAGAATGTGAATAAATGCTCTGATTTGTGGCAAGCTCTCCAACAGGATATTAAATGTATAACAACAACAAATAAATTAATTAAAGAATTTAAATTTCATGATAAAATTTTGTTATCAAACTATTGGGAAGAGAAAATTTTAGTGACAGACAAAAGTAATATGTTAAAAGCAATTGACTTGACTATCAAATCTACTTCTCTTCAAAAATCGATATATACCCAGATGATGGTATGGAATAATGCATATTATACACGCCTTACCCTGCATAAATTTAATTCCAAAAACTCTCCAACCTGTCCATATTGTAAAAATCAACCAGCTGATCATCTTCATATGTTCTGGAGCTGTAAATGCATATACAAGCTTTGGCATTCCCTTAAGATTCAACTTCAGAAGATGGGTTACCAAAGTACAACGTTGTCATGGAAATTTACGATTTTACATATTCCCCCGAAAGAACTCCCTAGATCACAAAGTACTATATATATATTAATATTTTTTTATTAATGATGCTCTATATAGCCACTAATTGGTTAGACCCATCTAAAACATCTTGGGAGAACTTTAGAGTTTTGGCAACAAGGCATATATTAGCTCATAAATTACTTTTAAGTCCGCATAATAAAAATATTAATAACCCAAAAATTTGGGAACAGATATTTAATATTATATTAGCATAATACTTTTAACTTGAAGGTATTCACATTTATTTATATGTTTGGAGAGAATTTTGTATTCAAACTGTATATTACTGGAAATGTTATTAATTACTTTTTGTTTTTCCTCTATTCTTAATGTTTTACATGGAAGCATTCTTGTAAATATTGTATATTTGTTTGGTGTGATGGTTAGTGATATTAGTTAGTAGTTTTTTGCTTTTTTTTTTCTCTAAAAATTTTGTTCTTGTTTTTAATTGTGTATGAAAATAATATAACAATAAAGATTTATTATGGGGAAAAAAAAAGATTTATTCTTTGCTCCCAGCCAGGCTGTATACTTACAAGCCAGTAACTGAATTTTACCCAAATAACAAGTTTTTTTCTCAGATTCTGTTTCCATGCTGGGAAAGCTGAAATTAAGCTGTTGATCTGTATGCCACCATCATGGATGTTCCATGTATTTCCAAGTTGTATCTTACATGCACACACACTGGAAGGCTGACCTTGTATACATTTTTTTCTTCTCATTTCCCTTTGAACCTATGTCATATTTAACGTACAACTAAATACCTTTCTGAATCCCTCCATCCCCTGTTAACATAGAACAAACATGTGGCTATTTTACATTTTCAGCAAATTAAGTTTACTCCTCTGCATATAGGTGCAATTGCCTGAAATTAACTGCTGAACCCATAGGCATAACTAATCTGACATTACGGTTACCTTTGAAAGTGCATGTTACAGCCTATGTTCCTACACTGGTGGTGATCTATAATTTTCCTCTGTCTGTCACCTCCTAGATGTGAAAAACAAGTTTGCATGCTTTCAGGAAATGTGAACTTTTACTCTAAAATAAAGAGCACAGGTTACCTTTAGTTAAAATAAGTTATGCATTTTCTATTAAATGCATTAAAGTATCAAGGCTGCTTGGGGAAGGGTACTATTTTTATTAATTTCCCACTATTTCAGACTTTATTTTTCACCCATCTATAGTCATTCCTCTCAAGATTTAATTGGTTACACCTACAGAAAGTTGATCTCTTAAGTAAAAGTAGTCAGCAGTGAGAGAGAAAAAAAATTGCTAAAAACTTTGCAGATGTTAGAAGGAATCTTTGACATTTCAGTCATTTCTCCTAGCCATCTGATTTCAGCTGTAGATGTGTATCCTACTGTGAGAGCATTTGTTAAAGGGAAAAAAAGCAGAAACTTAGAATTTTCTGTGTCTTTCATCATTTTATTTTTCAAACCTATTTGCTTAAAAATGTCTGTAGCTTAAGCAAATGACGTTGATCTAGGCATCATACATCCTTGTAAATACAAGGAAATTTATTATCTTAATTGTATTTATAGTGAAATATAATATTTTACACCCCACCAGCCTAAGATGAAAACATTAGCTTAACATTGCTTCTCTGCCGTCTTTAACTGTTGGTGTACTGTATATATGTCCTACAACTAAAAAGTATGTGTTTACTTTATCCTTAACCTGTACAGCAGTCTTTGAAAAGTCCCTTCACATTTAAGATACCCATGACTACACACTAAGTAAAACTGCTTTACAATATATCATGCATCATGAAATGTTTTACACAAATATCATTTATTCACTAATTTCAATGCTACATGTATTCTTTCTGATCATCACCATCACTCAACAGCCATCTGCTTTAAGTCAAAGGTAGTCCAGATACTTTCAACTCCTTTTGTTTTTTTTCTGTCTAAGGATTTTCTTAGGAAGGATGGAACACATTTCACTGTCCGTCTCTTTCTGTACTTAGAGGAATGAGAATTAGAGTCCCCTTCTGCTTTCTGGCTCACTGTTTGTTGGATAAAGTTTTTTATTTCCTCCTTAGCCTGTTCTGCATCCAACAATGTCTTTGATTGTGCAGGAAAATATATTCTGAAGACAGCTGGGATATAGCACCTTTAGTGTGACACCTGCCTCTTGACCATTCCTCAATTACTAGGATAAATTTGCTTCTGCTTGGTATACAGGGAGTAATCATTTTCTACAAACATTGGTATCTCCAGTTTTTAATACTTTTCCTTCTCCAGTTTTACCAGGAGCAACTATTTCTGTTGGTATGATTGCATATTTACTAATATAGGTGTTGGCTGCTTTCAGAAGCCAGGTTTGGACCATGCAGATGATGCCTCCTCTCAATTAACACATTTTTCTGTGGAGCACCAGTCCAGATTATTTGTGCTTTCATAAAAGTAACAGTGTTTTTTTTTCCAGTTTGTCTGGTATAGCAAAAAATATGAGGTTTTCTCTGAGCACTCTGTCTTCTAACTTGATTGTTTCTTTTAAATATCTCTTCTTGAGAAGCCTCATTTATTTTCTTCATTTTACCTTCTGATATTTTGCAGTTTTGTCAGGTCACCTCAGTAACTAGTTGAAGTTTCTTCTGTTTTCCATATTTTTGCTATTTTTGAGTTATATTCCTTCATTGTTTAATTTATGTTAAACACCTTTGAGTAGATTTGATTTATTTTTTCCTCCAAATTACTTTACTTTAAGCCATCTCATGTATCAAAGTTGACAGCTGAATTGCTTTTTGCTGAGCAGTTGCATGATTCTCCCCAGTCAGAGGTTTATGTTCTCCTTTCCTGGTTGAGTTCATCTTGGGTTCTCCAAATTTACTGCTGTTCTTCGTGTTTCACTGTTGCAGTCATTACATTTAGGTTATCTGCTTGCAGGTAGCCCTCTGCCGGCCAAATTACCAGAGTCTTGGGTCCTGCGTCGGTTGCTGTCTCTTCTTCCATGACGTCAGGTAGTTAGGGGTAATAAAGCATGCAGCCAACGCCATTACATCGGTCTTTCATGCCATGCGGTGCCCGAAGCAGAAGCAGTTCACAAGTGCCGGTAGGCCGACTCCTGAAATTTTTGTTTTCGAGTTTCAGAACCAAAGTCTTCAAAAAAGCCAAGTACCCCGTTGGGGATCCTTTTTCTTGCTCTAAACCAATGTCAGTAAAAGTTAACAATTGTATTACTTGTGGAAAGCAAATACCTCCATAAAGATTTTCATTTGTACTGCATTCCTTGCTTAGGCCCAGATAATGACGTCCCTCGCTGTCGGTTTTGTGCCTTATTCAGTCCTTAAACTATTCGTCGTCAGTTCATTTTCACATCAAACTATTTCAGTACTCTGTTTAATTATCCAGAAATGGCTTCAGTAAGCCTACCGACATTCCGAAAAAACGTAAAGATAGACAGAGACTGCATAGTTCCAAAGCTGCCGATGACGCTTCCGTTAAGCTAGTTGCCAGTTTGCCTGTACTCAGGCGCTTTCGCAGCCCGTGATACCTGCTACTTCAGATTCGCAGGCCTCTACTGAGACCCAGTCAGAGTCCGGTATGCCGCGAGATGCTTTTTCGACTATGGAACCTGCAAATGTCTCTACCTTGGATCGGTCTGGAGCCGCTGTGCAGGCACCGGCTTCTGAGGGTGTATTCAGGCCTACTGACTTGCATATCAAACAGATGCCATCTTCTTTTTCAAGGCCTAAAACTTGATCCACGCCTAGAAAACCGACGTCCAAACCGCATGGTCAGGCTCATATGCCTAAAAAACAAATGATAAGAATGGCTTAAGACCTTATTACCCTAATTAGGGAAGCCAGCCTTCTCCCTCTAAGAGACCTAGAACTGATTTTCCTTCTGATCAGTATTCTGAAATTTCTGTTTCTTCTGATGACCAGGATTTGCCCTTGTCTACCTATGAGGATTCTGATGCAGAGGAGTCCATTCCCTCTGCTTCCCCTCCAGAAGATTTCTGCTTAGGGAGCTTTTCTGCTGGGAAAGCCAGGATTACTCTGACTCCAAAAAGAGGCTTAGGGAATTCTTACTCTTACCTCAACACAGGCCTTTAGCTATCCCTCCTATACTGGACATTATGGATGATGCCTTCTTGGAATCTAGCCTGGCCCCAGGCACTTTACCTCTGGCTCCCAGGAAACCTGACAGGTATTACAGAGTACCTGACTCTCACAAGTTCCTCTTTAAGAATCCTACTGTGGACCCAGAGACCATTTCACAGCGACCCAGAGGCATTAAGGCTACTACTGCCAAAAACCCTAACCCCTTTGATAGAGATTCTAGGGCCCTGGACAGATTGGGTAAGAATGTATACCCTTCTGCTACTTTGTCCATTAGGGCCTTAAACTGCCAGTTTCATATGTTAAAGTATCAGCAGCATATTATTGGATTACTTAAACAGAAAATTATGTTAATTCCTGACTGTGCTGAAAATAAAGAATTAAAGGATTTAATGCATTCTGCTGAACAAGTTGGTAAACATACTTTGCAATGTAGTTTTGACTATTTAGAGGCATCTTGTAGGGCTGCTGTCACTGGGTCTGTTCTTAAAAGGCATGCTTGGCTTAAGGAGCAAACTTTGCCAGATCATGTTAAAGCTAAATTACTGGATGCTCCCTTAAACCAAGACCGCCTGTTTGGCAACAAAACAGAAGTAGTAATTAAAACGATGGAGGAAAAAGCTAAATCTATGCAGACTGTTAAAGATTTCCTGCAGGCACAGCCACCCAGATTTAGTAGGCATTGGCCTTCTAAGAATTGGTCCTTTCCTGTCTCTTCCAGGCCTTCTCAGTCCAAACCCAGGAACCGCAGACCACCTAGGCTACAGTCTCAAGGTACTCACAGGACTAAGCAGTGGGGTGGGGGCTCCCACTTCCAAAGCTGGAAGTAGTAAGACACCCCCCTATGGTAAACCATCACAGTGACTTAACCTTAAACCTTCCAAGCCCTGCTCAACTGACTGCTCGTTTAGTGGGAAAGATCGCCCATGCATGCAAAAAACTGGGAACTCATTACCCAAGACAAATGGATTTTAAATATAGTTTCCCAAGGATACAGATTCCACTTCCACACCTTACCAACCCCAAATGGTTGGCCAGACCTACCCCCAAATCAGTGGGCAGAGGCTCAACAGCAGGTTCCCTCTCTTCTAAGTATCAGGGCTATTCAACATGTCTCAGCAGAGGAATGGGGACAAGGTTTTTACTCCAGACTTTTCCTGGTACCCAGAAAAGACAACTCCTGGCATCCTATCCTAGACCTGTCTATCCTAAACACCTTTTTGGTAATCCCAAAATTCAAAATGCTAACTCTTCATCAGCTGCTTCCCATGCCAGGCAAAAATGCCTGGTTGGCAACATTGGACTTAAAGGAAGCTTACCAGCACATCCCAATAAGGGAATCCTGCAGAAAATACATACACTTCAGAGCAGGCTACATGCACTATCAGTTCTCTGCACTGTTTTTTGGCTTATCTACTGCACCCAGGGTATTCACAAAATGCCTAGCACCAGTCATTGCATTCTGCAGGCAAAGAAATATTCAAATATACCCATACCTGGACGGTTGTCTAATTCAGGCAGAAAGCCAGGACATACTATTAAATCATCTGGTATTTGTAAAGAAACTGCTAACCTCACTGGGGTACACCATAAACGAAAATAAATCTCATTGAGTACCCGGCCAAAAAATTGTATTCCTGGGAGCAAGCTTGAACACAACTTCCCAGATGGCCTACCTCACGCCAGAGAAGCAAGTTTGACAGCCTACTTCAAACTACTGGCTACAAAGACCCAGCTGTCTGCAAGGAAAATACTACAAGCCCTGGGCTTCATGGCCTCTTGCGTCCTACTAATTCCATATGGAACACTGCATATGAGGAAACTACAATGGCATCTAAAAAGCCTATGGTGTCAACATTCTCAGGACCTGGAATCAATGATTCCCAGCACTCCTTGTATAAAGACAAGAGTTCCTTTAGTGGACAGAGGCCTGCTACCACAACAAGGGACTGCCATTCACTCTACCCCCTGCCGCCCAAACCCTAACATATGCATCAGACTATGCATGGGGGGCTCACTTGGCAGGGCAGTGCATTCAGGGCAAATGGAACCCGCGTCAAATGCACCTGCATATCAATCAGAAATGTTAGCTATACAGAATTCTCTTACAGCCTTCAAGGACCACATTCTTCCAGGACAATTATTGGTAAAGACGGACAACACCACTGTTATGTGGTACATAAACAAGCAGGGGGGAACCCACTCATACCCTCTCTGCAGACTAGCCATGGCTATGTGGAACACAGCCTTGAGCTACCAAGTGCACCTGCAGGCTCAGTTCTGTCAGGAAAGCTAAACACACTGGTAGACGACCTAAGCAGAAATCTCATGGACCCACACGAGTGGAAACTGGAACCAAAGATCTTCAACATGTTGAGAAGCAAATGGGGAGCCCAGAGATAGACCTGTTTGCCTCCCCTCAGAACTACCAATTTGACATTCTGCACAAGGACTCCCCACAGACAAGCTTGGAAAGTGGATGCTCTGTCCTTCACCTGGGAAGGCCTGTCAGTTTATGCCTTTCCCCCTCTGCCTCTCCTCTCGAAAGTTCTACTAAAGATCAAACAGGAAAAACCAAGGACAATACTCATTGCTCCATGCCAACACTGGTGTACCCCCTGTTGCACAGTGTGTCACTGCTGGAATCATGGCACCTGCCTCAGACCCCTTCCCTGCTGTCCCAGCAGGAGGGCCAGATTCTGCACCCCTGGCTTCAAACCCTGAACCTTGCAGCCTTGCTAATTACCTGAGCTCTCTAATACCATCCCTCAGTAAGCAAGTGCTGGATGTCATTCTGGAGGCAAGGAGGCCTAGTACTAGAAAATCCTATACTGAAAAGTAGAAAATATACTGTTCCTGAAGCCAAACTCAGGGGATGGACACAGTGCCCAGCTTTACTGCATATTGTTCAATACTTAGAGATGCTTCACAAGGGCCTTTCCTTCTCTTCTATTAAAATTCATCTTCAGCCATTTCAGCACATTATAATACGGAGCCACCCCTCTTCCCTCACCTCCTGCTGAAGCAATTCCTCTGAGGTGCCAAAATAAGACCACCCAGGAGAGCCCCTACTCCAGCCTGGAACACCTGGCCTCTGGGGCAAGAAAAACTGATGTAATGGCGTCGGCTGCATGCTTTATACCCCTGACTACCTGACGTCATGAAAGAAGAGACAGCAACCGACGCAGGACCCATGACTTTACACTCTTAACATCTACATTTATGTTAAGTGTACACAACTGTACTTTTTTCACACTGGGAGAGCTCATTTCATGTCCCACCACTCATTAGTTTTGTCTGAGAAAGGGAAAACCTCAGCATATTATATTATGAAAGGGCCAGATGTCATACCTTGAATCTTGGGGAAGAAACTCTGGTACCAAACCACTCCAGCACAATAAGAAACCAGGGAAAACCAGGACTGATGATTCTGCTGCTACAATAATGAAACCACCGCGATAACAACAAAGTACTTTTGTCTGTACTAAATGGACAAGATCAGAGTTACTTGCATTATCAAACAGACTTAAATACTAAATATCAGCCAATCACAACACTCCATAATACGTAATTAATTGGTTCACAACAGGAGTAGCAGGTTTTTGCACAAGATCGTTTAAGACAGTTATGTCTCTTAAACTACACCTTCCTCTCCTGCTGTGTTTTTCTCTCCTCTTCATTCCTGTTCTCCATTTAAGAGACCTGGAGAAGATTCGAAGATGAGAAGGACTGTAATTCAGGTGGGGTGATTCTTTGGTTTATTCATCCCAAATTCATTCTCCTACCACTTATTGCTTCTGATAAAGCTGCTTTATTTCTTGATTTCCCTATAGTTGAGATTTCCTTTATCGACACCATTGTCAAGATGAAGCAACATTTTTTTGTGGGAGGGATCTGAGTTATTTATTTATTTTACATTTGTTGACAGGGATAGTCTGACTGAGCTGAATAGCCCTTTTTCAGCAGAGGCCTGGGGAGAAAAGCTCCACATACATTTCCATAAAGTTTAAACATAAGCAATTAACAAAAAGGATTAAAATAAATTATTTACAATAAAAGTAAGGAAGCAGCATAACAAAATCAATACAGTTTTTTTCAATTGAACACGAAGTAAAGATACATAGTATTAGTTACTGTTGCTGTACAATGCTTTCTCTAATGTTTTGCGTTCTTATAAAGATAGAGCCATTGATGGATATGACAAAAACATATGCTTCTGAGACTTTACTTTTAGAGCTGTAAGTTGATAATCTTCTGTCTATTTTGGATAACTTGCATAAGGTGCTCTCTGAGTTTGATTTGAATCTAAATCTTCTGCTATGTCATTGCTAAATTCTGCCAGTCAAGTTGCTAGATGCTCCAGTAAGTGTAGTTGTGATAATGATGCTGCCCACTGGTTCAGTTCTTCAGAGATTTTCCTGGCTCATACATCAGCCTGAGGATGTTGACTGTTTAATTCTCCCTTGGACAGAGGTCATCTTTTCAGTGTTGTAGCTGCAGAGCTCTTCATATCCTCACAGGAGAAATGTAAAGTCATGCAGGACTTGGTACAAATCTTTATTTTCTTCTTAAGTTACAGAGAAATTAGCCTTCTAAATCTGGTCTTTTTCTCTTGACGTACCTGAAATCTTCTCAGCAGGGTAAGAGACCTCAAAGAAGGTGATTTCAAGAGAAGTCTCCCTGAAGTTCTATCTTCGAACCGTTGAGGCGAATTCTGTTACGCAGACATCCCTAAACGTAAAAATATCGACATTACTGATTGCTCCACCACCGAAACGAGTGCTACCATGGGTCAAAAAGGGGGTGAGGTTTTGTACTTCGGCGCTTCGGATTTTCACTTTTCGAAATCCATGGTTCACGGCAGCAGCGTCGCAGAATTGGCCGTCGAACATATGAATGTATACCAGTTCAAAGCCCTCTTTTCAGAACAAATCTGTGACTGTTTGCCTCCTCGTTCTGCTTTCCTCCCACTTCTGCCTTAATAAAGTTCCTTTATCTCAAAGGCTTTCTCTTGTTCTGCTAGTTTAGCAGATGATCTCAGACAAATGGGTTATTTCGGTCATTTAAAAGGGATACAGAATGTCTTTGAAAACTCTTCCTTGTCTCTTAGGAATTCCTCAAGTGCCTCAAAGCCAGATTCATCTTATTCTGCCTTTTCTTCAAAACCTTTTTTTTAGGTCACAATAGAAATGGCTCTTCATTTACAAAGGCCAGGTTTCTCTTCCATGATGTTTTTGGTTCCCTGAAAGTTTGGAACCTAGAGACCTATTTTGAATCTTTACATCCTCAACGCTTTTCTGAAATTTCCAAGTTTCAAAATGTTGACCATTCACTCCTTGCTTCCAGTGATTCTTCCTCAAGTTTACATAATACTTTCGATTTGAAGGATGCTTAATGCCATGTTCCAGTGCATTCACATTTCAGGAAATTGTGTTTTTGTGTTTGTTCATATCACTTCCAGTTTTTCTGCTGTACCCTTGGGTCTTGTTCCCCAAGAGTATTCACGCAGTGCCTTACTCCTTTTCTTGCTTTCTGCAGGATTCAGGCTATACAGTTTGTTTTCTTGTCTAGATGATTTTCCCATTCAGGCACCATCCCAAGAGCTTCTTCTGACCCATTTGCATTTTATGGTGCATTTTATAGCCAGGTTGGAGTTCACTTTGAACCTAAAGAGGTCTTGCTTGATTCCATTTCAGGATTTGATTTTAATGTGTTACAGAATCAATGCCTTGTCAATGACAGTCTTTCCACCAGAGTACAATATTTTGTTCATAAGGGACTATTTCTACAAACCATCTGTCTTTGGAAATAACAGTTGCAAGAGAGGTTCTCTGGGCTACATGGCTTCAATGACTCCAGTGGTTCCTTTGACTAGACTCCATATGAGGAAGATACAGTGGTATCTGGAGTCTATTTGGACTCACCATTGCTATCTTCAAAACTTCAAACTTCCCTTCTGCCCTTTATCAAAAATGAGTTTTCTTTGTGGAAAGACGAGGTTTCACTAAATCTCGGGATACTCCTTCTGCTTCTTTGTCCTCATCAAAATCTTTTCACAGATGTCCAATATTTGCTCAAAGTGTGTCAGGGTTCAATGGGTTTAGTCCCACAGAGAGAAGGGCCCACATCACCTTAAAGGAGGTAAAGGCAAACGTTTTAGCTATTCAGTCTGTACATCACCTCTGGAGTTCTTGTCCTCCAAGTCTTAACAGATGGCCACAGTTATGTGGTATATCAGCAAGCAAGGGGGCACCATTCTTACAGCTTGATATGCAAACCAATAGAAACTTTTCCTCCAAGTTTAGTATAAACACAGTAGCAGGTATTTTGATCGGGTCCAGAGAAGACTCTTATGAGTGGGTATTAAAAAGGGATGTTCTTCTGGATATTGTCCATCAGTGGAGTACTCCACAGATCTGTTTGCCTCTATATACAACAGGCAGCCAAGACTGTTGTGTTCGAAACTACCATGCCCACAGGAATCAATAATGGATGCCGTGACTTTTTATTGGAAAACAAGGTTCCATTATGCTTTTCCTTCAGTTCTTTTGATTTCAAAGAATTTGTCTGAAGATAAAGAAGGATAAGCCAAAAATCTTGTTGGTGACTCTTTTTTGGCCCGAGCAGCACTGGTTCCTCGTTCTGTTTCATCTGGTCAAAGGCGGTCATCACAAGTTACCTCATAGAATGGACTTACTTTCACAGAACAAAAACTCACTGATTCATCCAAACCTACAGACTTTGAATCTGACTCTTTGGGTGATAGTTTTAATTCCTTTTTAGGCACCATTTTTTTTCAGGACTTGCTTAAGGTTTTACAGTAGGCTAGAAAAACAAATACTAGAAAATCTTGTGTTTCCAAATGGAAGAGATTTTCTGTTTGGTGCACTGGATAGAATCAGGATACTTATCAAGTAGGTATTTCTAAAATTCTGATTTATTTGTGTGATTTGCTCAATACTGAGTTGGTATATTTTTTATTAAAGCTCATTTGTCAACCATTTCTACTTTTATCTCATTTGGATCCTCTACTGTCTTCTTGATTTGAGGTTATACAATTTTTAAAAGACATCCTTCATAATTATACCTCCAAGAGAGATTATTCCTTCTTGGAGAAGCTTAAATTACCTCCTTTTGATCCTGCTGCCTCTGTTTTTCTTATGTTTTGTACTTTCAAAATGGTTCTGTTACTGGAATTGCCACCTTCTAAGATAGTTTATGAGATGCAATTATTAGTGGCTATTACAACTTTTATCCTTTTTTTCATAAGGATAGGATTACTCCCAGCAATAATCTTTCCTTGATGTCTAAGGTAGTAAGAGTTTTTTTTTTTAATAAGACCATTAACTTGCCTAACATTTTTCCCCTCAGAATTCTGGGTAAAGAGAACTCCAATTTTATTTAGATAAGACAAAGTCTGCCAGAAAGTCAAATCAACTTTTTGTTTCTTTCCAGAAAAGAATTTCAGTGCTTCTGTTTCCCTGACAATTTCTACTTAGATTTACAAGTCTATTTCTTTTTGTTGGCTGCTTTTAAAGTCCATTTCCCTAGAGGTGCTGCATCTTCACGGGCTTTCTTCAAAGGTTTAGACATACATGTATTCATAATACAGCTGCTTGGTCCTCTGCACAATTTAACAAAGCATTACAAGACTTTTTTTTTTTTTAAACATGGAGCAGTGTTTGCTTGTTCGGTCTTTAGGTCTTCTAGATTATAATCCTTTTCAGAGATGTTCTTCGTGTTTCACTGTTGCAGTCATTACATTTGGGTAATCTGCTGGCAGGTTGCCCTCAGTCGTCCTGAATTCCAAAGTCTTGGGTCCTGCGTCGGCTGCTGTCTTCTCTTCCATGACGTCAGGTCGTCAGGGGTATAAAACATGCAGTAGACGCCATTTTCTTTAGTTTTTCTTGCCCCCGATGTCAGGTGCCGCCAAAAAGGTAGCAATATTATATATATATATATCTGTATACATGCATCAAAATAAACTTTACCTTCATCTACAAGCAAATACACCACATAGGTGAACAGTGAATACACTCGAGCATCTACATTTATGGTAAGTGTACACAACTGTACTTTCCTCCTTCCTGTCTTATTAGACAGCAGTGGAAATCTCCTATAACAGTGATAAAGAATGAACGTAGTACAGTTATGTAAGAACTTACCATAACTGAAGATGTCTGTCTGATCACTGCTGCAGTCCTAATCCCACCCCCCCCCCTTTTTTTTTGTTTGGCCGAAGTGTATTCTGCTTTTCTTCTTCTTCTGTGATTTGTGCATATGTATATAGTTGCCTCCTCCTCTTTAGTTGTTTGTCTGAAGCATGCTAGTCCTCAGATGTTTGCATCAGTATATCCTTTGTATAACATAGCATTTGGTGGGTTTGCAGTCATTCATCAGATGTACAACATTGGAGATGGGCACCGAGGCTTTGGTGGATTGGCAAGACATATGGCTATTCTTAGCAGGATATCCCATAAGTTGTTAATACTGCAACAGTGATCATTCGGCCATCTACTGTTATGGTATGTTCTTAAACAACTGTACTTTATGATGACTCTACTTGCATTACTGTAGTCTGTAATTATATATTTCACTCATGTCCGCATTTCTCATTGGCAATTTCTGTATGTGTGTTCTGTATGTGTGCATGCACGTTTGCGTTTGTGCATGCATGTAGTGTTCTCTTACATTCAAAAATAATTCAAATTATGCATTCCTCTGTTCACATAGCAACATTCCAATACCGGAATGCTTGAGGTTGGGAGGGGACGACTTTGTTGGTCTGTGGCTAGATGGATCTTGTCTAACAGAGGGGTAGTATCCATGGTGTAATGATTAGTGGTATAAACATTTGTAGATCTTCTGTTATGGTGGTGAATACCTTACAGCTGCACTTGTATGTCATTTCTTGGTTGCAGTAAGAACTCCTGTTGGATGAAATGTGTATAAAATGAAGGTTACACATAAATTAAATTTATTTATTGGGAGGGTGACCTAATGGTTAAGGTGTTTGCCTTACAAACACAAGGCGCAGGGTTTGAGTCTCAAAAGGGATAATTGGCTAGGCTTACAATGGCTCACAAGGGCAGTTAGCCTAGTACTAACTTGTGAACCTATAATGATGTACACTAAATATGTTGACTATTGTTCACTTTGACATACCCATATGCACGGTAGCAGCTGCCACTTCTAATCTGACGTGTTACCAGCACTTGCAACCTTTTTAAAATGTCTGAATACGACCTTTTTTCCCCTTTACTTAATTTACATGGTAAGCACTTCATTTTAAGAAGTAAGTGTCAGGGTTATGATCATAAGTATTAAATAATTATAACCCTGAGTGTTGACCCAGTTGTTCAGGAATTGGTAACCTATTTTCAGTGACCTAACTTTTGACCAACATATTTATTGCATTATTTTCAGATTCCGTTCCTTCATTTTATGCTTTGTACTACTAATAGGGAATTCAAAGTTTTGCTATCTATATACCAAGCTTGCTCAAATCAAACTAAGGTGCGAAAAATCTCCTTGATTGTATAAATGACAGTGTATAGAAATTTTCTGTCATTCGTGGATTATGTGTTGTCATATAAAGACATGGAGCTCTGATTGTATATATGCGTCTGTACATAATTTTTTTTGTCATTTGTTGTATTTGTACTGTTATGTTATGGAGCTTTTCTCCCTGGGCCTCCGCTGTAAATGGACCTTGTTCCAGTTGGACTTTCCCAGTAAACAAATGTAAAATAAAATAGTCTGCAAGGCTATGGAGAGGATCATCATGGAACTCATAAACAAAGACATTGGGGACCTACAGACACTAGATCCTACCCAATCTGGCTTCGTCAAGGGCAGATCCTGCCTTTTGAACCTGGTCGACTTCTTCGAAACAGTCACCAAGGCCATAGATGAAGGGAAGGTAGTCCACACAGCCTATCTGGACCTCGCAAAGGCATTTGACACAATACCCCACTCTGGCATCATAGATAAACTATCCAGCCTAAATATAAGCCCCTATGTCACAAGATGGGTCGCAAACTGGCTCAAAGACAGAACCCACAGAGTCAGAGTTGCTGGAGCCATGTCGGACTCGAAACCGGTCTGGCGTCCCACAAGGTTCTGTCCTGGGACCTCTCTTGTTCGGTATTTACTTTTCTGAGGTACAGGCCAACGTGGGAGGACTTTGGCTCACCAAGTTCGCAGATGACTGCAAAATGGGTGCCATAATAGACTCTCCAGCTGACACAAACATCCTTCAAAAAGGTCTCGCAGAGACGGATAACTGGTGCCAGAGCCATGGTCTAAAGCTAAATGCCAAAAAGTGTATAGTCGTACCCTTTGCAAAAACAATGTGCCCACAAATTACCACATAGGTGGTAACCCATTAAGTACAGAGAAAGTAATTAGGGATCTGGGGACCCAAGTTGATAGCAATCTCTCCTTTGACAACCACATTGCCAAAGTGGTTAGAAAGACCTTCTACATAGCCCACTTCATCATGAAAGGATTCATATCTAGATCAAGTGAGGTAATCGTGCCCCTTTATTCATCCCTCATCAGGCCCATCATAGAATACAATACCCCTTTGGGATGTACCTTACCCGACACCTGCAGCAATTAGAAAGACCCAAAAAGTACCTCACCTGGAGGATCAAGGGACTCAAACAGATGCCATATGCTGCTCGGTTAAAAAAACTCCAGCTCTACTCAGTTGCATACCGCCTACTTCGAGGCAATCTATGCCTGACATATAAAGCCATGTTCAACCCAGAATTAATGGACATGCTCCACCTCAGTAAATCTAAATCCCTTAGAGCCACGCGCTCGAGGGACTTGAACCTCAGCACAGAAATAAATAGAACATGCTGGAGGGACAGATTCATAACCCAGAGTCTCCCTTCGCTCTGGAATATAATTCCAATTCATGTTAGGCAGAGCACCTCACTGACTCTCCAAGAAGAATCTTGATGAGTGGATGGGGGATCGTAGGTTTGTCCCGGGGATTACTTCCGTGTCACTATTAGACAGAGGCACAGTAAACTAAACTTTAAAAAGGGCACAGTATACTCAAATCAAGGGGTGGCATAAGCCAAACACAATCGGGCTAGGCTTATAAATGCCCCAGGGCAGATAGCCTAGTATGAACCTATGAACCTAAAAATAAATAAAATAAATTGTTGTAAGAAAGTCCTTCTGTTGCACAACTCACCAACAAAAGGATTATCTAAATCTTGGATGACATTGTCCGTCTGTACTTAGCACTCATTAGGCTAGTCATTGACTATATATCTGTCCACTTACATGCAACAACTGGAACTCCCACAGAGATGGCGTTGTAAAAGGATACAAGGCCTAACCAATATGTCTTACATGGACTGACTCAAAAGCCCTGTCACTATACACTGTATCCTGCAGACTGCTAAGAGGTGACCTGTGTCTGGTATACAAGGCATTCTCTGACCCATTACCAATGAATTTACTGAACATCAGCAAATCAAATACTAGTCTAGGAATCCGAACCTTTTCTGCACCATCAACAGAATGGTTTGGAGGGACAGGTATATCTCGCAGAGTATACCGCTGCTTTGGAACAGACTCCCCATCCACATAAAACAAAGCTCATCTCTGTCCATATTCATGCACAACTTGGATCTATGGATGGAAAACAGAAAATTTACCCAACAACTGCCCCCTGTGCTGCTTATGGACAGAAGCCGCTCCTAAATGCTTTATTCCATGCTTGGGTCCCTTCAGTTATCTGTGGTATGATCCCAGTTGTTCTCATTAGGGGTAATATATAATTGTCAACTATGAGATGGGTAAGGCTAATCTAATATCAAATGGGATATGTTTGAGCACCCAAAGAGAAATTGGCTTTGCTTAATATGACCTGTAAGGAGAGTTAGCCGAATACTTGTGTATGAATCTATTTAAGTATCAGTTCTGTTTCAAGCAAAGGGAAACTATTTTGAATTTCAAAAGTCTTATAGTTACATACAGTGCAATTGAAAGTATTTGCCCCCTTCCTAATTTCTTATTTTTTTGCATATTTGTCACTTAAATGTTTCAAATCATCAAACAAGTATAAATTTTAGACAAAGATAACCCAAGTAAACACAAAATGCAGTTTTTAAGTGATGATTTTATTTATTAAGGGGAAAAAAAACTATCCAAACCTACTTGGCCCTATGTGAAAAAGTAATTGCACTGTAAACCTAATAAATGGTTGTGCCACCCTTAGCAGCAACAACTGCAGTCAGGCGTCTGCAGTAACTGGCAATAAGTCTTTCTCATCACTTTTGAGGAATTTTAGCCCACTCTTCTTTGCAGAATTCTTTTAATTCTGCCATATTGGAGGGTTTCCAAGCATGAACCGCCTTTTTAAGGTCATGCCACAGCATCTCAATTGGATTCAAGTCTGGACTTTGACTAAGCCACTCCAAAACCTTAATTTTGTGTTTTTTTTAAGCCATTCAGTGGTGGACTTGCTGGTGTGTTTTGGATCATTTTCCTGCTGCAGTACCTAAGTGGGCTTCAGCTTGAGGTCACGAACTGATGGCCGGACATTCTCCTTCAGGATTTTTTGGTAGAGAGCAGAATTCATGGTTCCATCAATCACAGCAAGTCGTCCAGGTCCAGAAGCAGCAAAGCAGCCGCAGACCATCACACTACCACCACCATGTTTGACTGTTGGCGTGATGTTCTTTTTCTGAAATGCTGTGACTTTTACACCAGATGTAACGGGATGCACACCTCCCAAAAAGTTCAACTTTTGTTTCATCAGTCCACAGAATATTTTCCCAAAAGTCTTTGGGATCATCAAGATGTTTTTTGGCAAAAGTGAGACTAGCCTTTATGTTCTTTTTGGTCAGCAGTGGTTTTCGCCTTGGAACACTTCCATGCATGCCATTTTTGTCCATTCTCTCTCTTATGTTTGAGTCATGAACACTGACCTTAACTGAGGCAAGTGAGGCCTGCAGTTCTCTAGATGTTTTTCTGGGTTCTTTTGTGACCTCTTGGATGAGTCGTCACTGCACTCTTGGGGCAATTTTTGTAGGTCGGCCACTCCTGGGAAGGTTCACCACTGTTCCACCACTGTTCCATGTTTTTTCCATTTGTGAATAATGGCTCTCACCGTGGTTCGCTGGAGTCCCAAAGCTTTAGAAATGGTTTTGTAACCTTTTCCAGACTGATAGAAGTCAGTTACTTTGTTTCTCATCTGCTCCAGAATTTCTTTAGCTTGTGTTATGATGTCTTCCTTTTTGGGATCTTTTGGTCTACTTCACTTTGTCTGACAGGTTCTGTTTAAGTGATCTCTTGATTCAACAGGTCTGGCAGTAATCAGGCCTGAGTGTGGCTAGTGAAATTGAACTCAGCTTTCCCAAAAATGTGATTAACCACAGTTACTTCATGATTTGCCAAGGGGGGCAATTACTTTTTCACATAGGACCATGTAGGTTTGGATAGTTTATTTTCCTTAATAAATAAAATCATTGCTTAAAAACTGCATTTTGTGTTTACTTGGGTTATCTTTGTCTAATATTTAAATTTGTTTGATCTGAAACATTTAAATACTTCTTCATTGCAGTGTGTGTGTGTGTGTGTGTGTGTGTGTGTGTGTGTGTGTGTGTGTGTGTGTGTGTATATATGTATATATGTATATATATATATATATATATATATATATATATATATATATATATATATATAGGGACACCAGAGCCTTACTAAAAGCTAGAGATAAAGCCTGGAAAATCTGGAAAACTGACAAAACCCCTAGCTCCAGACAATACTATCAACAGCTTAGAAACAAGGCCAAGTCTGAATCCAAAATAAACAAACAAAACTATTTTCTTAGCGCCCAAAGGAAATATTCAAATAGTCCACAAAATTCTGGCATGCCATTAACTTCCTACTAAAGCCAGGCAAAACCACAACCCCAGCACCAATCTCTACTAACAATACCCTAGACATAGCTTCTCAATTTAATAACCATTTTACTAAATCCATCTTAGCCCTGTCCAGTCAAATAATCAAAAACAGTCTACCTCAGTTGCAACCTTAACCTATCCCACACCACCCCCTCTTTCAGCCTATCACCAGTGCACACCTCAACTATCAAAAAACTCCTCCTAAAACTAAAGCCAACCACACTAGCAGCTGATAACATACCTGCTGCATACCTAAAAATGGTTAGTGACTCCCTATCATATCCTGTCTCCATCCTTATCAACCCCTCCATACTGGAATCCTACATACCCAAACTCTGGAAAGTATCTCACATCATTCCTCTCCATAAAGGAGGTAATTCTTATGAATTCTCCAACTACTGACTTATTCCCATCCTTTGCCCCTTATCCAAAATTCTTGAGAAATGCATCCACTTGCAAGTGATGACATTTCTTAACACACACAATCTGCTATCTACCACACAACACGGTTTCCGTCCACATCACAGAACTACCACAGCCCTTCTATCTTTCACTAATTATATAAACCTTCACAGGAATGATAACAAATATGTATCAGCCATTTTCCTAGACCTCTCAAAAGCATTTGATATGGCCTCCCCACTCCATTCTACTAGACTCACTAACATCATTATCCTTCACCTCCTCTACTATAGCCTGGTTCAGAAGCTACTTGTCTGACAGGCAACAATCAGTCCAGTGGAAAGGAACTCTGTCTACACAACTTCCAACCACCATAGGAGTCCCACATGGCTCTATACTGGGCCTGCTATTGTTCTCTATTTTCACAAATCACCTCAAATGCTCTACACAACATGCCACACTCATACAATATGCGGATAATTCAACCCTGATCTGCTCCGCCTCATCTCCCACCACCCTTCATACACTCACTCAAGATACCTTTATCTCAGTAGAAAAATGTATATCGGGTATCCAACTAATTCTAAATCCCAAAAAGACAAAACTGCTACTATTTACCCCTAATAGATAAAAAAAAAAAAAAAAAACTCTCCTTTACCATAACATCTAAGGACGGCACCACCATCTCCCCTTCTAACCACACCAAACTTCTAGGCATTGAAATAGACAATAATCTCCACTTTGATGTTCACATCTCACATACCATAAAGCTAGTACACAAAAAACTAGGCTCCCTATATAGGCATAAGTCCTTTCTCTCACAAAAAAAACAAGAGTTACTCTTGCACAAAGCCACCTCCTCCTCTCAACTCTATTGTACGCAGCACCAATCTTTACCCAAATCAGACAATGTGACGTAGACAAACTATAATCATTCTACAGTAAAATAGCCAAGTTTGCTACTAATTCAACCTATAGAACCAATCACTGTGCTGCACTAAAAGAACTAAAATGGCTTGAGCTACCACAGCTACTTAACTATCACCAGCTGGGCACAACCTACAATATTCTCAAATATCCTGAAAAAAATCTCTCATTATCCAACCTACTTACTATCTATACTGCAAACCGGTACCCAAGATCCAGTGAAAAATCTCTCCTCTCCATCACCAAGGCTAACAATAATGCAGGGAAAACGCTCTACTCCCACACCGTTGCCAGAAATTGGAACTCTCTTCCCCTATCCGTGTCCACTGCCCCCTCCACATCCATATTCAAAAACTCCATCAAATCGCACCTTCTTAGTACCTGGTTATGCCCTTATATCAAGTAGCCCTACCCATACTACTACTAACTCCCAAAATTCCTCTCTGATCACATGCTGGAGCTCTGATCCCCTGTAGGCTTGGTCATCTGAAAGGGTACTTTTAACTGTAGAATCTTACTTGATATATTTTCTTTTCTTACCAATGTATGACTGACATTGTCTTTTTACCCATTTTCTATATCTTTTTTTACCTGGAGTGTTTTTATTAATTTTTTTATTAATTTCTTGTTATATTACTATGCTCAGCATACATGATGACCTGTTTTGTGTATTATGCTGGATGTACTGTATTTGTATAACTTGATGTTGGAGCTTTTCTCTCCGGGCCTCTGCTGAAAATGGACCTGGTCCAGTCAGAATTTCCCAGTTAACAAATGTAAAAAAAAAATATATATATATATATATATATATATATATATATATATATATGTGTGTGTGTGCGTGTATGTATATATATATATATATATATATATATATATATATATATATATGTGTGTGTGTGTGTGTATGTATATATATATATATATATATATATATATATATATATATATATATATATATATATATATGTGTGTGTGTGTGTATATATATATATATATATATATATATTAGATACACACACACACACACACACACACAGAATATGGATGGCAGTGAGTATTTTAATATGTTTTTCGCAGTGCAACGCTATTGTTTGTGATTTTAGAAGTATTCGAACTGCTGAGTACTGTGCTGCCTTGACTGAAACTTGCCTGGAAGTGCTATATAAACTCATTACAAATATATGGTGGAATCACTTGTATGTTGTAGCAAGGTATTGTGAACCCACAACAAAGTTTCAGCAGCACTGAAAAATGTTTAAAAAAATGTCTTGACAAAGTGCCACCTACCCAGACTAATTAGATTTTAGGTGTATGTCTTTGCATTTGTTCTCGTTTATCTTTTTTATATTGACTTTGATACCTGTATCTGAACCCAGTATCCCAGTCCTTTTTCATGACATCAAGTAAAACTTGGTGTTTTTGTTAATCACGTCTCATTGTAATGTGACATCAGCTGATCAGTCAAGATGGCCATGCCCACATCTGCACAGTCCTGGCCCAGGGGTGCTAAATTTAACTAATTCCAGATGTAGTGGATGAATGTGACTTCAGGTGGGGGACATTGCATTGAACTTTTCATAATACTGATGGTATAACATGCCACGTACCACTACTCACTGGCAAGTTAACTCAAGCAGGCAAGTGAATAACATGGTCACAGCACTACTAGTAGCCACTAAGGCACACATCGGAGTTTGACAGCATCTGTTTTTATTAAACAGTCTTGCAGGCATTAATATAGAGCACTCCTCTCTCATAAAAGTCCGGTACCAAGCACCACCCAAGTACTGCTTACAGAGTAATTTATTCATGCCTGTAGTGCTATTGTATAGTTGTATGGTCAGTGAGCACACCCTCTCCCCAAGCCTCTCTCAGAGATCACAACGTTCTGCCTGATTTGTACTAAACAGCGTTAGATAATCATGTCTTGTAGCACAGTGTAAACCTTAAAAAGTACTAACATTCAGTGCTATGTTAACATTGATCCCAGCCGAGTAACACATTTTTTTCATTTACACTTTTTTGACAGGTTATTCCTACTAGGCCAGTGGCCTTTTTTCAAGGGAGACCTGAGATGATGATCATTTACACCAGAGCACTTCCATTTGCTCTTTTTTTGATAAGTGCCATGGGATCCTTTGTATTCACTTCAGCTAATCGTGGAATCTTTTACGGGCATTAGGTTGCAAAGTTCTTCTTGCTTTCTACTAAAGTAGTGTTCTGCATGCCCTGCTTGCTTCCTCCGTTATCAGCCTTTGTAGGAGCTCGGCATCTTGTACATATTCAACATCATTACACTTGTGAGAACAGCAGCAATCCGTTTGCTACTAGGTCAGTGTCCTTGCAGTTACCACCCCTGTCTGTAACAGTTTCTTTGCAGTCTTAAACTGACAGTAAGTGAAACTACAGCTAGGGCAAATTGCATCAAGTAGAAGACTTCTGATTTAAATATATTTATGTAGATTTTAATTTTTAACTCCAGTTTTGCATGAAATTGCATGTTTTTTTTTTCTACTGTAAAGATTTCCAGGAAAATTAGTTATGCAGACATGTAGACTGGCTGACGCATGGAAAGACAAAGGTTTGACCTGCTTTACTCACCTACTACTTAGCCCATGTTATTTTTTATTGATACCAAGTCATTCCCCTAAGTCTAATGAAGCAGTATAACAGAGACTCGTATCTCTTACAGATAACCCAGTGCTTTGTCGTGAACAACCATCCCCTGCGCCTGGCCTACACTCCTTCCACTACTTTTTACAAAGCGCAGACACTTCATTATAGTATGCGTACTACTCGGACTTGTATCACCCATTTATATATTATAAAAGTAGTAAAGCAAGTTTCCTAATTAAATAGAATCTGTACAAAGTAATACAATAAATGTGTACAAAATAATGCAGTTTTACTGTAGTTAATATTTTAAAGTGTAGGCCACTTAGTTTAAAAAAAAAGAAAAACTTCCACCAGCTTTCCAGACTTCCATCTTGGTTACTGTCCACCTTAGCAATTCATGTGCTGCATGGAAATAAAAACAAGTCTTTTATTTTTTATTTTATTTATTTAACATTTGTTTATGGGAAAGTCCGACTTGGATCAAAGCCAGTTTTCAGCAGAGGCCTAGGAAGAAATGCTCCATCTCTTCATATTTTGTCTTTGGTGGTTTTGATGGGAACAACAACATATAACCTACCTCTTGCTCCTTGTCTAATGCATTTGGTGACAGCAGTCCATTTGTATAGTTTATCATTAGTGGGAACAAATACAAAATCTGCTTCACTTTTCATCTTCAGTAGCATCTTGGCAGCTTTTGTATTTGGTGGCAGCACACTCCGTCTCTCCACTGTCATTGGTAGCAGCAGACAACACTACATATTGATTCTTACATTTGTTTTTAAATTTTCTCGCAGCATCACATTTTAAAATATGACATGAATGGAAATACATTGATATAAAAGAAAACAAATAGCGTTTCCATTGCAGTTTTCTGACGTCTGCATATGTTTTCTTTTCAACTATTTTCATTCACTCCGGTATTATATAAATTGCTCAATTCCTGCTCTCCCTTAAACCTTACTGCTCCTCCTGAACATTATTCTGCATATATTTTCCCATACATTTCATTTATTTCTGTGTAATTTGGTCCTACCCTTTTCTAAAGATTTCATTATCCATTTCTTTTATCTTTTGTACAGTAGTCAGTATTTCAGGTACAGTTGGTTTAGAGTTTGATTTCCGTTTTCTAGTAATTGCTTTTTGTTGACAGCCAGTACTATTAAACTTAGTAAGGTCTTAGTTATGTTTAGGCAATTCATATTTTAGATTCCAGCATCTACTAACCTGTTAAATTCTCGAAAACTTGTTCTGCCAGTTGCATCTCTCTTTCCTATGACACTTTCAGTATTTGCTATCTACCTGAGGAAGAATTCTATGATGACTGCTAGGGGTTTAAAAATATCCTGAGGAAAATTCTGTGTTGTCTGCTAGGGGGTTAAAAATATCTGTGCAAACACTTCCATGCAGCAAATCGTGAATCTTCTAGACTTTGTTGCATACCTGGGAGCCATTCATATTATCCTTTTTAACAGACGCTTCTGTTATAGAGTGAACTAAAAACTCCAGCAGAGCTCGTCTTTTACTGAATACTCCTATATCCCTTTCTCATTTCCTGATATTCTTTTATCAGTCTATGGTAGGGATGGCAGTCTAGAACCTGCAGTCCAAACTTTTGCTTAAGCCTCACCCCACTCTGTTACCTTTCTCCTCCCTAGTCATTTCTTCCCACTACTTTGGTTCATTTGATAATTTTGTCCAGTAAATTCCAGCCCCCACTTGTGTATTATCTAAACCTGTACTTGCAGTCATCTCTCAATTCCCATGTTGGCTTAATTTGTATAATACTTTCTGCTACGTTATGAATATAATATTCTGCATGGTTGTTTTTATTCTCGTCAAAAATCCTGTTCTTTTCTTATTTTTGAAATCACCCCTATTTCATCATCCTTTTCCTTTTTAATTGATAACTTTCTGCTTGTTTTTTTATGTATGAGCCTTAGTAGCAAAGCTCCAAAGTATCCCTGCAAATCAGTTAATGCCAAACTTTCATGTTCTGTGGGGAGAATTATCTTATCCAATTTAACTCTTGCCCCTTTCCTCTTCCAAATAAATTTCTTCAACTCTTTTTTATCTGTACCTTCTCCTCTGGTTGATAAAATACACCTGACTTTTTATATAAGAACATTTTAGTGCTTGTAGCTTACTATCCATATCCATAATCCAGTGCTTCCAGCTTATTGACTTTGTTTGTATTAATTTTTGTTTAGTCGCTTCCACACGTCCTTGACCTGCATAATAGAATCCTTTTTAATCCATACACCTTAATATGTCATCTTGTCCCCATAAATATAGTATTGCTGAACTGATTCATTTGTGGGTTCAGAGTTCACCACTATAGCATTTGTTGTATTTTAATTTATTTTATATTCCAAGAAGTCTTGAGGCTGTATTGAAATGTTCCACAACATCAAATGTCCTTTTTCTGGATTTATCAAGTACAAAACAATAACTGCAAGTAAAGCTAACTCTTCTTGATTTACCATGCCACTTACAGTAGAGAGTCGATTATCCAAACTAATTGGGACCTAGGGTAGTTCGGATAATCAAACATATAATTGAACTGGATAGAAAAAAAGTCTAAAAATGTTGTCGATGAACATTAAACAAGAAAAATAAAACAAATTTACTTTAAGTATAAAATGGTACAGTTTATTATTGTAGTAAAATGTTTATTTACCAAATTACAGCATAACAGATACCAAACAGGACAGAACTACATATACTCCACTGTAAAAAAAAAAATAATCATGAATTGTTTTTTGAACCAAATTCGATGGTCTTTTCTTGGCAGCATGTATTCTGTTCAAAGCTAAATCACGCATTCTCTTCAACAGCAGAAGTTGAGTAGGACGGCTTTCTTCTTGTTGCTTATACCAGGGCATTGCAGTTTCCAATGCTGTAATAGCCTCTTCATGACTTGGTCCACTTTTTCTGTTTTTTTTTTCACCATCTCCAGCATGTTCATCATTGGTCACTGCCTTTTATTCTTCTTGCACAAATGGCAAAATGTCACCATCATTCAAAATTTGAAAGCCAGGTTCATTGTCCTTTTCTAACCACTTTTGTGCGTAGTCTTTGTCACAGCTGGAAAATCCTGGGATTACCTGGAACATGTCCACCATTTCATTTAGGTTCTCATTGGCATCCACATCAGGTGTCTCATTTTCTCCTCAGTCATCCAGCAGTCTGTTTCAAGCCTTTTTAATATTATCTTTTGAGAATGTGTTCCAAGCATTAGCCACCATGCAACAACAATCTTTAAGATTAAGTCTTTTTGAAAAGGCCACCACGCTTTCCTTATCTTTCACCAATAACAAAAGGCATAGGACTTCCTTCTTATACACCTTTTAAAGCCTGTCTATAACACCGTTTTTGCCAATGAACCTCTTTATTAAATTTTCACGTATGACTTGGGCGATCTTACATTTATATAAATGAAAAATAAGTAACATGATACCATTTTAATTCTAGACAGTATACATCACAGACACTATTGAAACAACTGTAGTTGCAAACATTATAGATCACTTATCTATCCAGTCATTGTCAGTTAAGCATCATATGGCTCATTCAAATCCTGCCTCTTAAACCTTGTTCCTGCTGTGCATATATTGTTCCCACAATTCCCATTTTATCCTATGTAGTTTGATCCATTCCTTTTCTAAAGATCCCAGTTCCAGTTGTTTTCTGTCTGTTACTGTATTCACTACTTCTTGTAAAGTTGGTGTAGACATTGATTTCCATTTTCTAGTAATTCCTTTTTTTGGCAGCCACCTTAATTAGATTCAGCAAGGCTTTACTATGACTAGGCAATTCCAATTCTGTATCATAACTCAAAAAAAATCATCTCCCCAGTTAATCCAGTCTGCTCACCCGTCATCTCCGATAGATTGGTCTGCAGGAAATCCCTAAAGTCTGCCAGGTCATTATACTCCCAAAAAATTTCCCAGCCACCTCTTCCTTGCCCGTCACACCTACATTTGCTATCTACCTGAGGAAAATTCTTTGGAGTCTACTTTGGGTATAAGAATACCTATGTAAACACTTCCAGGCAAAGATCCTAAATCTTCTAGACGTCATTGCATATTTGGGAGATGTACATATATTCTCGCATTGTCTCTTTATGAATTGCTTATCCAATCTATCTTCCCAATCCTTGAGCTCATCTGATTGATTCTTATAGTTATCATGCAATATTTTATATGCTTTACTAATTATTGTTTTAACACCAGCTTCTGTTTTGCATTCTATTAAAAACTCTACCAGTGCTGGTCTTTCATTCAGGAGCCCCCTATTTCTTTCCCTTTCACTGTACTCTATCAATCCTTGATAGGGAAGGCGAGCTCTAACCTGCAGTCCAAACAAATTCTTGGCGTCTTCCCATTCTGTTACCTTTCCCTTTCTATTTATTTGCTCCTAATACCTTGGTTCTTTTGCCAGTTTTCTCTCCTATAAATTCCATCCCCCTCTTGCCTATTATCTGTATCCCTGACCACAGTCATCCCTATTGGTAAAAATCTCTTTTCTTCGTTCTCATGCTGGTTTGGTCCTTAAAGTACTCCCTGCTATTTTATGAATATAACACTCTGTATGATTTTTGTTGTTCTCCTTAAGAGTCTGCATCCAAAATCCCAATCTCTCCTTATTTCTTGAGCTTCCTGCCTGTGTTAGCATCATTCCTTTCCACTTTAAATTATAGATGTTATGTAGTCCTATCTTGCCTACATTCTTACCCGTGGGTCCGGAGCCGAATATCAGCTCCGACTTGGCCAAACTTTTCTAGCTCTAAATCTTGTATTGGCTGGGCTAAGCAGGTATCCCATGCTGCACTGCTCCATATCCCCAGATCTCGTTTGCCGCTCATGTAGCTCGGACGTGGTCTCGCTCTTGGCTGTGGCTAAGTACCTTTTTTCCTTCTTCTTCTTGAGAGAATTTGTTGCAAACAAAAGCTATTTTAATAGCTATTTCTATGTGGGGTTTTTTGGGTATAATCTTTAGTGTGATTGTTTTTTGTGGTATCCCACTAGCTGTTCCAATGGGCTAGGCCCGTTTCAGTTAGATGACCTAGTCCGTCCCCTCACTTGTCCCTGTGTTTGTTTTTTGCTATCTAAAACCGTTTGAATTAGAGGTTTTAGTGTCGGTCTTCTTTGTTCTATAGGTGAGTTTGATCTAAAACCGTTTTAGTTGGAGGTTTTTAGCCCTAGTCGTCTTAGTGTGTGTCCTTTTTCTAAGGATTGGTGTGTGCTGTTGTGAAAAAAAAAAATTTTGTTACCGTGCTTAGTGTGGTGTTTTTGTGTGACTGCAGTTGTTGTTCTGGTCAGGCAGTGACTTGTTCGTTGTATTGGTTTTTGTGATTAATTTTCAAGATATCCAAAGATTCCAAGGAGCACAAACCTTCGGGTTTTAAAAAGTGCTTTAAGTGTGGTTACAAGATGTCCATCACCGATGGACATTCAGTATGCGTTTATTGTCTGGGAGCAATCCACCTGCAGGAGTCCTGCAGCTTCTGCCATGCTTTTAGTCCCAGGGTGCTCCAAGAAAGAAAGAATAAGTTAATTCTGAAGGGACTCTTGAAACCCTCGTTCAAAGAGGCTATGGATTCTGCTTCCAGTTCAAAATCCACAAAATCAAAAAAAGAGATCTCCGGCTCCTTCAGTCTCCTCTGAGCCACCGGAGAAAGTAATAAAACTAGCTTCGACCTCCTCTGTTCCACTGTCCTCGGGGCCACAGGAAGTGTCTGTGTTGATGGAACCGGCGTCGGCTCCAATTATATTAGAACTTCTTCGGAGCAGATCACCCAGTACTAGACCAGTGTCACCTGAGAGGAGATCCCGATCTCCCTCCCTGTCCTCCAAATCCTCCAGGACACTTTCAGATGTGGATGTCAATAGGGTTGTGCAGAGGCTCCTTTAGTCACCGGTTTTGGCGTCGGCTCCAATTATATTAGAACTTCTTCGGAGCAGATCACCCAGTACTAGACCAGTGTCACCTGAGAGGAGATCCCGATCTCCCTCCCTGTCCTCCAAATCCTCCAGGACACTTTCAGATGTGGATGTCAATAGGGTTGTGCAGAGGCTCCTTTAGTCACCGGTTTTGGCTAAATTGTTCTCTGCTCCGTCCCAGTCAGCTCCGGAGCCAGTCTCTCTGGATTCTTCAGTCGGGCCCGAGGGGGACACCTCCGGACACTTTTCGGTTCCTAGTCTCCCACTCGGTGCCTCTGCTCGTGGAACCCCGACTCCTGTCATGGTCTTGGAGGCTGGCCGGTCCTCTGACTCGGGGGGGGGGGGGGGCAGCCTTTGAAGCCATGTGGAGTGTGCCGGCCAGATCTTCAGCTACATCATGCGGGTCGGTCATTCTGTCCCCTACCACTCCGGTGAGAGCCTCTGATCACCACCTATCTGTAGACAGCAGAGCCCCAAGGCCTAGGGATACCCCCACGAGTGGTCCCCAAGTTTCTGAGGGCCCCTCAGAGTTTTTGCCTGAGGAGCCCCCTAGAAAGAAAACGTGCAAGAGGAAGCACATAGACTCCCAGGATGAGTCTCTCACCTCAGATACTGACCTCGAGGAATCTGAGGAGTCCCCCAAGTCATCCTCTGATGATGCTTCTTTCTCCGACATCCTGGAGATATTGAAACAAAGAGGTGACTGGCCGTCCAAAGCCCCCTCCGAGGAGTCAGTCTTCCTGAAGGCCTTTGGTGCTCAGCCCTCCGCCTCCTGGGTGTCCCCACCCTTCAACGAGCTCCTGGATTTAATTTGTCAGAGGGTGTGGGAGAACCCTGATTCTGTGGAACCTGTACCCAGGAGACCCAATAAATTTCTTTCTGCTCCCCCGGGTAAGGAGTTTTTGTCCAAAGGAGTCCCTGTGGATGCCATGGTGGTGGCGGCCACTCAGAAGGAAGTAGCAGAGACTTCTTCCTCTGTCCATCCTCCTAACAAGGAGTCGAGGACCATGGACCAGTACGGGAAGCGTACCCTCTCATTAGCAACCTTTACCTTATGGTCGCTGAACTACCTGTCTCATTTTACTCTGCTTCAGAGAGATCTCCTCAAGGAGTTAGGAGATACTCTTGCGGGTAACGTGCCTGAGGCGGTGGCCCAGACGGTTGACGCCCAGGTGTCTACCCTCAATTCCATCGTTAACTCCTCCATGCGGCTCATTTCATATGCAGCCAAGGGAGCGAGTAGGGCAGCAAGCTCAGGAGTCGCCCTTAGAAGGCAAGCCTGGCTGCGCCTTTGTCATTTTACAGAGGCCTTCAAGTCTTCCTTCACTGACGCCCCCTTTGATGGTTCTTCTTTGTTCGGAACCAAAGTGAAAGACACTCTCACCAGGTTCGAGCAAGAGGGAAAGACCCTGTCTGCTGTAGGGGTCCATTTTCCCTTCCCTCTAGGCCTTACCCCAAGGCCCAGCGGGGTGGGAAGATGTGGTTCAAAAAAATCAGAGGTTTTTTCCTGGTGCACAAGGTGAGTCCCCCTCCAGAGGCAGAGGGGGAGGTTATTCAGGGAGACGCCACCCTAGAGGTAGAGGGGGCCCCCGCAATTCAGGAGACTGCGATTCCTTTCGCGGCTCTCCCAGCTTTCTCTACTGTCGTTCCTGATGGGATGCCCGAATGTGCGTTTACGGAGCCAGTCGGGGGTCGAATATTGTTCTTCCCGGAAGCCTGGCAAAGCATCACCCAGGACCGATGGGTATTATGAATATTTTCTGGAGGTTATGTCATCCCCTTTTCGTCAGACCCCCCTCCAGTCAGGAAAATCCCAGATGTTCCACCCAGTCAAAGGGATCACGCAGCTTCAAGGGTTTCAATGCTGCTAGGAAAGGGAGCCATCCAGCATGTCCCCTCAGACCAGATCGGATTAGGGACTTACCCAAGATTCTTTTTGGTGCCGAAAAGAACAGAGGACTTGAGACCCATATTAGATCTCAGCTACCTGAACAAATATGTACAAAAGTCCAAGTACCGTATGGTCACACTACAATCGATTCTCCCATTGTTGGGAGAAGGAGTATGGATGTGCTCCATCGACATCAAGGATGCTTACCACCATGTCAAAATGGATAGGGCAATCACGTACACTTCGGCTGGAAGCCAGTCATTTCCAGTTTTGAGCCCTGCCCTTTGGTCTCACCACAGCCCCCAGGGTGTTCACCAAGTGTATGGTGGTGGTGACAGCTCACTTGAGTCGTTTAGGGTTCCAAGTTTTTCCATACCTGGACGACTGGCTCCTTACCGCCCCCACCAGGCATCTACTAATCCAAACCAGGAACGCTACCATCACTCTCTGTCAACAGTTGGGTATAACACTGAATTGGGAAAAATCTGCCTTGTTGCCCTCAGAGTGTTATTTTTATAGGTGTAGAGTTAGACACCGTTCAAATGCGAGCCTTTCTACCGCAGGAAAGAATCAGAGTCTTATAGCAACAGGTGCATGCCCCGCTTCCCCTGAGGAAAGCGAAGGCAAAATTGGTTCTTCAACTCCTGGGGACTATGGCAGCAACAATTATGTTGGTCCCTCTAGCGAGATTGCACACGAGGCTCCTTCAATGGCTCCTCTTTGCTCAATGGTCTCTCCAAAAACTTCCTCTTCCTCTTTATTTTGCTCATGGACAGATGCAAACAGGATCTCAGTTGGTGGCTTTGCACCAACAATCTGGACAGGGGAAAACCATTCGTTCCACCAACTCCGGTTGCCACAGTGACCACGGACGCCTCCCAGATTGGGGGGGGGGGCATTATCTTGGCAGGACAGTCCGATCACGAGATACATCTGCATATCAGCGTTCTAGAGATGAGGGCGGTGCTACTTGTGTTGCAGGTACTTCAGAGCTTTCTACCTCTAGGGACTATTGCTATACACTCGGACAACATGTCAGTGGTGTGGTATCTGAACAAGCAGGGGGAACCAGATCATACCCCCTCTGCAGAGAGGCCATGCGAGTGTGGCAGTGGGCAGTATCTTCCCAATGGTTTCTGGTGGCAACGCACATTCCAGGGAAGTCCAACGTGATAGCGGACAGACTAAGCAGAGCTATTCTGATGCCTTACAAGTGGTCCCTGAATCGTCTAGTTGCAGAACGAATCTTCAGCAGATGGGGTCAGCCTTGCTGCGACCTTTTTGCCAGCCCCCTCAATGCCAAATGCAGCAGCTACTTCACACTGATCCCCCCCACAGGGGGAGTCACCCAGGGACGCTCTAGTTCACTATTGGCCCTCTGGTCTGCTTTATGCTTTCCCTCCGTTTCCCTTGCTATCAAAAGTGATTCAGAAAGCGCAGTCCTTGGGAAGCAGAATGATTCTAATTGCTCCACACTGGCCTCGTCAAGTCTGGTTCCCCTTTCTCCACCCTTACATTGTGGACACACCTTGGATTCTGGACCCACAACCAGATTTACTGACGCACATGTCGGGACAGTTCCACCCCTCTCTGCAGACCCTCCGGTTGACAGCCTGGCTACTCCACTTCCGTCGTTAGTTAGGCTTCACCACTTTTCACCTGAGGTAGTTTATATTTTATCTTCCGCTCATAAGCCCTCTACTAGCAAGATTTATTCTAGAAAATGGAAGAGGTTTTCTATTTGGGCTCATACCCAAGGAATTGACCCTTACACAGCCCCAATTGCTTCAGTCTTGGAGTTTTTGTCTATGCTTTTCCATCAGGGCTCAGCATTGGCACCATTAAAGTTCAATTGGCAGCAATTTCTAACTTTCATGTTGCTAATGAGCCTAGTCTGATGGCACACAGACTCTGTAAGCCTTTCCTGAAGGGCACTCTATTACTCCATCCTCCGGTCTCAGAACCTATCATGCCTTGGGATCTAAATTTTGTCCGGCAAGTCCTTACTTCACCCTTCGAGCCTGCAGCTACCTGCGACTTAAAATTCTTGACCTGGAAAACTGCCTTTTTAATAGCCATCACTTCAGCCAGGCGAGTTTCAGAAATTCAAGCCCTTTCTATCAAACCTCCATACTTGATCTTTCATAAGGACAGGGTTTCTCTTAGACCAAACCCTTCCTTTCTTCCTAAAGTGGCGTCCATATCTAATCTTAATCTATTGAGTTGCCAGTATTTTTTCCCCATTTTTCAAACAAGGCAGAGTTTAAATTTCATCAATTAGATGTACACAGACAGTTACGTTTCTATCTGCACCGAAATAAAGATCTCTGAAAATCTGATCAACTATTTGTCTCCTTTTCGGAAAACAAAATTGGGTCCCCTGTCTCCAAAATCACCCTATCCAGATGGATTTCCAGTTGCATCTCTTTCGCTTATTCCGCAGGAGGTAAAAATCTACCGTTTCCAGTCAAGGCTCACTCTACTCGGGCTGTATCTACATCTACAGCCTATCAAGCCAGATTGTCTATGGATGATATTTGTGCGGCAGCTACTTGGGCTTCTCACACATTTGTTACTCATTACAAGTTGGACGTGGTATCTAGGGGCAGGTCTTCCTTTGGTTCCACAGTACTCAGGAGTATCTTCCTATGAGCCTCCCAGGATGTAGGTGCTAGGGACACTGTCCCACCGGTAAGAATGTAGGTGAGATTGAACTACATAACATCAAGAAGTTATATACTCACCATAACGTTCGATGTATGTAGTCCATCTCGCCTCACATTCTTACTTACCCTCCTACCTTCCCCCTTCCTGGAGGATCTGGAGGTTAGGTCTGATTTACAGAGTTCCCTTCACTTTTAGCTTTTTCTTCTTTACCTGGATGTTGTTATGCATGGGGTATGAATGAGTGTTCGCAGCAAACTAGATCTGGGGATATGGAGCAGTGCAGCATGGGATACCTGCTTAGCCCAGCCAATAGAAGACTTCGAGCTAGAAAAGTTTGGCTGAGTTGGAGCCGATATTTGGCTCCGAATCCACGGGTAAGAATGTGAGGCGAAATGTGAGGCGAGATGGACTACATACATCGAACGTTATGGTGAGTACATAACTTCTTGTTTTTTGCTTGTGCCATGTATAAGAGCCTTAACTGTGTTGCTGTAAAATACCCCCTCAAATTGGGTAATCCTAGTCCTCCTTGTTCTTTTGGAAGAATCAGCTTATCGTACCTGACCCTTGCTGTCTTCCCTTCCCCAGATAAAATCCTACAACTCTTTAATTGCTATCCACAGCTTCTCCTCTTGATGATAAACAAAATATGCCTGACCTGTGTATAAGACTAAAGGGACTAAAAACATTTTAATGGCTTGTATCTTCGTATCCATATGACAAAGCTTCCAGTTTCTCAATTTTTGTATTGTCTTCTGCTTAGTCTCTTCCCACATATCCTTAGCTGCCATAACAGTCACTTCTAATCCATAATCCTAAGTACTTCATTTTAATCATGTCCCCATAAATATGGATTTTGTTGGATCAGTTCGTGTGTGAGTACATAATTTACCGCTATTGCCTTTGTTTTAGCTTCATTAATTTTGTATCCCAAGAAGATTTGAAATGGCCTTAAAATGTTCCACAACACTGTAATCTCCCTTTCTGGTTTTGTCATGTATAAAATAATATCATCTGCAAATAGAGCCAGCTTTTCCTGACTGCCATACCAATTATACCCTTGAGTTTCTGAGTCCCTTATTTTCTTTTTCAATGGTTCTAAATATAATGCAGCCAACAAAGGCTTTTGTACAGCACCTTGATCCACTGGTTGAATCAATGCTGTGACATGTGGAGGCAAAAAAAAATCACTTCCAAATGTTAATCAACTGCATTCAGTTCTCCACTCTCAGATGTGATGGTGCATTATCCAGCAGTAGTAGTACTTTTTCTAGTTTTCTTTTCTTTCTCTTTGAACTCCTTTACATTTGGGATGAATTCATCTGTATACCAATCAAGTAATATTTCACAATTCATCCAAGCACTGATGTTCATCGTGTTTCACTGTTGCAGTCCTAACAAATGGGTTATCCGGCTCCCAGTAGCCCTCAGTCGGCCAGAATACCAAACGTAAGTAAAAATGACTGTTGTAAAGGATGTCAGAGCGTCCGATACAAAAGGAGGCAGCTGGCATCACTTCCTCGGTCTTCCGTGCCGCTGAGCCAGAAGTAGAAGCTTTTCATGCACGAGTGCTGGTCGGCAGTTTACCTTTGAATTCCAACTACAAAGTGTTGAAGTCTACTACAGCTAAGTACCATGTTGGGGATCCTCTTTTCTTGCCTTAACTAATGTCAGAAAAAGTTAATTGCCTTACCTGAGGAAAGCAGATTCCCCATAGAGATTTTCATTCCTATTGCATTATCTGTTTAGGCCTTGATCACGACGTTCCCAGTTGTAATCTTTGTGCCTCCTTTAATCCGCATACTATCTGTCGTTGGGCTAAGATTTTGGCTAAGCATTTCGGAGTTTGGCCTGAGTTTGTGGGTATGGTGTCTGCCACTCTTCAGGCTTTGGATATTCCCAAAAAGCATAAGGACAAGGACCGTGACAGGCCTCAGAAAACTAAGTGCTTGGATGAGGCTAAGTTGGTAGTCAGTCCGGCGGGAGCCAGTGAGACGCTTTTGCAGTCCCTGCAGCCCGCAGATGTACAACTGCAGGCCTTGGTTGAGTCCGAGTCCCTTAGGCCTTCGGCCTCCAGTTTGTCTTCCGACCTATCACCGTTCGCCTCTTCTGCTGGAGCCAGTACCGCTAAGCTGACTCCGGGGTCCAAGGCCTTCGGTTTGCGATCTGACAGCAAACTTCTTTCTTCTACTCCTGCTGCTTCTACGGCGGTTGCCAGGCCTCCTGAGCCCTTCAGGCTTGCAGGTAAGCCTTCCATCCATAAGCCTGTGAAAAGGCAGGCTCCAGTTCCTTCTAGTTCTCCTCAACCCCAGATGGTTACAATGTCTAATGATTTGTTAACTCTTATCAGGGGTTCTCAGCCTCACCCTCCTGAAAGGAGTAGGGAGGGTTCTTCTGAGGTTTTGTCCTGTTCAGGATCTGTTTCTTTCAGCATTTCTGCTGATGAATGAGGAATTTTCTCAGGCTTTTTCTCCCTTTGAAGGATTCAGATGTTGAGGAGTCCATTCCTTCGGCTTCTCCTCCAGAAGATTTCTCTTTTGGTGACCCTTTAAATACCCTCAGGGAACATTTTAAATGGGAAAGCCAGGATTATCCACAATCTAAGAAATAGATTATGGAGTTTCTTGAGTTACCTCAGCATAAGCCTCTTGCTATTCCCCCTGTGTTGGAAGTTGTTTGTTTTTCTGGAAAATTCCTTGTCTCCAAATTCGGTTCCCCCTGCTCCCAGGAAACCTGACCGGTACTACAGAGTCCCTGATTCTCATTTATTTCTTTATAGGAAGGTGTTGGCAGATCCAGAAGTTATTTGTTAGGGCCCAAAAGGGGTTAAGGCCACTGTTACCAGGAATCCTGTTCCATCGGACCCGAGAATCTAGGAACCTAGATAGGTGGGGCAAGAAAGATTATACCTCTGCCACCCTAGCCATTAGGGCTACCAATTGTCTTTTTCATATGCTGAAGTACCAACAGCACACCTTGGAGGCTATTAAGTCTAAGATTGCAAATGTACCTCGTTTAGCGGAGAGTAAAGACATGCAGGATTTGTTAAATTCAGCCACTCTGGTCAATAAGCATTCTTTGCATTGTGGTTTTGACATCCTTGAGGCCTCCAGTAAGGCTATGGCTACAGGATCTGTTATTAGAAGGCACGCTTGGCTCAGAGAACAGCCTCTTCCAGATCCTGTCAAGGCTAAGCTTTTGGATGTACCTTTGCATAAAGACAATCTTTATGGCAGCAAAGCTGAGGAGGTGCTTAAGAAGATGGGAGGATAAGCCCAAGTCCATACAAACTGTTAAATATTTTCTACAAGTTCAACCCCCTCACTTCAGCAAAAATTACCCTTCAAAGAGTTGGACCTTTCCTAATACCAGCAGACAGAACTGTTCCAGGACTAGGGGTTACAAATCTTCTAGGGGGCAGACAGCTACCCCTCAAAGGTCTGGGCGGTGGCAGGCTTCCACTTCTAAGGCGGAAAGCTCCAAGCCTGCATCTCAGTCAAAGCACTCTCAATGACCTTTTACAACTTCTGCCTGTTCTTGCTTGCCTGGGGAGTCCTTTAGGGGGAAGGTTGGCTCTTTTTTCAGATGTCTGGGCCTCTATCACAAACGACAAATGAGTGCTCCGGACGGTGTCCCTGGGGCACAAGTTTTCTTTCCGCACCTTTTCAGATCCCAAGGGATTCCCCGACATTTTTCCAAACCAAAAGGCAGAAGTATAAAAGCAAATGTTGTCTTTGTTTCATCTGGGAGCAATAAAACCAGTTCCTGTTCAGCAGGTAGACCAGGGCTTTTATACCAGGCTTGTTTTAGTTCCAAAAAAAAGAAGGCACCTGGCATCCTATCCTAGATCTTTCCATTCTGAACTCTCTTCTAGTAATTCCAAAGTTCAAAATACTCGCTCTGCATCAGTTGCTACCAATGCTAGAAAAGGATTCCAGGCTGGTAACCTTGGATCTCAAAAAGGCTTATCTGCACATCCCTATTAGGGAAAGTTGCAGGCAGTATCTTCGTTTCAGAGTGGGCAGGCAACATTATTAATTCTCTGCGCTGCCCTTTAGACTGCTCCCAGTCTTCACGAAGTGCCTAGCCCCAGTCATTGCTTTTAGCAGGCAGAAGAAAATTCACATTTACCCATACTTGGACGACTGTCTGATTCAAGCAAGTTCTCAGGCGCAGCTATTAAAGGATCTGGAATTCGTAAGGACTCTTCTCTCTTCCCTGGGTTACACTCTCAACGAGGAAAAATCAAAAATTGTACCATCCAAGGAGATAACATTCCTGGGAGCGAGTCTGAACACAGCCGTCCAGATGATATATCTCACCCAGGAGAAGCAGACAACTCTTTCAATTTACTTCAAGGACTTGGCAAGCCTGTTCCGGCTCCCTGCAAGGAAATACCTGCAAGCTCTGGGATTCATGGCATATTCTATTCTCGTGATTCCATATGCAAGACTGCATATGAGGAAATTGCAGTGGTACCTCAAGAACATTTGGTGTCAATACATAGGACCTGGATATGATAATCCCTCTGCAGATGGAGTTTCTATGGTGGGCAACAGCCTGTCTACAAAACAAGGGCATGCCCTTTCGGACACCTCCTGCCACTCAAGTTCTGACTACAGACGCATCCGATTATGCCTGGGGAGCACACCTGGATGGCAGAAGCATACAGGGACGGTGGAGCACCCAGCAGATGCAGCTGCACATAAATCTAAGAGATCATTGCAGTTCAGGCCTTACTAGCCTTCAAGCACCTTCTTTCTCCAGGGACCTTACTTGTCAGAACAGACAATACCACAGTCATGTGGTACATCAAAAAGCAGGGAGGGACTCACTCTTACCCCCTGTGCAGACAAAGCATGAATCTTTCGTCCATGGCAGCATCCCTGGACCTGCATCTCCTAGCTCAGTTCCTTCCAGGAAGGCTCAATGTTTTGGCAGACCAGTTGAGCAGCAAACCCTGGATCCTCACGAGTGGCAGCTGAACATGACTGTTTTGTACAGCATCATTCAACGTTGGAGCACACCTCAGGTGGATCTTTTCTCCTCCCCGGACAACCACCTTCTGCCTATCTTTTACGCCAGACAGCATCACAGCAGGGCTTGGAGTGGATGCTCTGTTCTTCCCTTGGACGTTGCTATCAGTTTATGCCTTCCCTCCTCTTCCTCTTCTACCCAGAGTGTTGTTGAAGATCAGGGACGAACGACCAAGGACTATTCTCATAGCTCCAGACTGGCCCAGACAGCATTGGTATCCGCTGCTTCTCAGTCTCTCCCAGTTCCCTCCTTGGCATCTTCATCTGAAGCCATATCTTTTGGTTCAGGAAGGGGACATTATTCTGCACCCTCATCTTCAATCCCTTCACCTGGCAGCATGGCTCATAGTGTTGACTCCTTCCTTATCTTCTTCCCTTTCCCAGCAGGTGGTTGATGTGCTGAGGGAGGCCAGGAGGCCTAGCACTAGGAAGTCCTATGCTGGCAAATGGGAAAGGTTTTCTCATTGGATGCTGGCTAGAAGGGATTCTTCTCAGACTACCCTTCGTCTGATCTTGGAGTACCTGGCTGAATTGCTTGAGGGTGGTCTTTCTTTTTCCTCTATCAAGCTCCATGCTTCAGCCATTTCTGCTCATTGTTCTCTTGAACAACCCATTTTCTCTCATCCCCTGATGAAAATGTTTCTCAGAGGTGGTTGTAACTCAAAACCTCCCAGAAGGGCACCTACTCCAGCATTGGATCTTGATTTTGTTCTAGAGAAACTCACTCTTCCTACTTTTGAGCCAGCCGCCTCTGCTGATTTAAAGTTTCTCTCTTGGAAGACTGCTTTCCTCTTGGCTATAACTTCAGCAAGGAGGGTTTTGGAGCTGCAGGCTTTGATGGCTGTGGAGCCTTTTATCATTTTCCATCCAGACAGAATCTCTTTGAGAACCAACCCCTCCTTTATGCCTAAGGTGGTTTCTAGTTTGACTCTTAATCAGTCCATACACCGTCCTACCTTTTTTCATAATCCTCGAAGTAAAGGTGAAAGGATCCTACATTCTCTTGATGTGCACAGACAGCTCAGGTTTTACCTGGACAGGACTAAAGATCTTCAGAAATCAGCTCAGTTATTGGTCAGTTTTGCCCCTGGAGCTCTCAGGGTAAGGCTATTTCTAAGCAAACCATTTCCAAGTGGATTGCACATTGCATCAACTTTGGTTATTCTTTTCATGGCAAGGTTCCTACTCAAGGTGTTAGGACCCACTCAACTAGAGCAGCTTCCACTTCGGCAGCCTTTTTAAGGGGTGTCCCTACTAAAGATATTTTGGAGGCTGCCACTTAGTATTCTATTCACACTTTCACAAAACATTATAATTTGCCTCTGTTTTCCAGAACCAGGGCAGGGTTTGCCACTGCTGTGTTGCAGGGCATTATCTCCAACCCTTGACTCTGTTTATTCCTCCTCCCTTCTCACTGGGCTTTGGTAATCAACCCATTTGTTAGGACTGCAACAGTGAAACATGATGAACATAGTACAGTTGTGTACACTTACCATAAATGTAGATGTTCGAGTGTATTCACTGTTGCAGTCCTGGTTTCCCTCCCTCTTTCCCCCTTTTGGTCCTCTCCTGTTCCTTTCTTGAGGTACAGGCTGAATTGGATATTATTTGCCAAATTGGCATTTGGCTTAGCCTTTTTTCTGGGGCCTCTGACAGTTATGACAAGAAAGAGTGAGGAAGTGACGTTGGTTGCCTCCGTTTGTATCGGATGCCCTGACGTCCTTTACAACCTATGGCAACCGACGTCATTTTTACTTATCTTTGGTATTCTGGCTGACTGAGGGCTACCGGGAGCCGGATAACCCATTTGTTAGGACTGCAACAGTGAACACACTGGAACATCTACATTTATGGTAAGTGTACACAACTGTCCTTTCTGTGCTCTGTAGCACAGTGGGAGACGTCACATATTTGAAACATCAAGGCTTTTTGGCTTTACCGATCATTAGTGGGGGGGGTAAGAGATGGCTTCCAGTGGCATTTCCGTTTACCATAATTGTTACTCACTCTGATAACTTTAAAATCAAGGGCCATTGTTTCTTGCCTAGATGCAAGTGATTTACAGGGCAGTGATTTCCAGTATAAACCAGTTTTGTCGGCATTATACACGTCATTGAATGAGTAGTCTCCTTTTTCCAAAAGGACCAATAATGTTTCTTTAAATTTTTCTTCGGCAGGCACATCACTAGATTCCCCTTGAACCTCTATGCCATGACTAGATTTAAAGTTCTTTAACCAGCCAAGTGTGATCATTAAAATTGGATGGACCATCGAGATTCTTGTGAAACTGAAGTGCCTCTTCACACAGTAGCGGACTAGAGATAGATTCCCCTTTGCTTCTTTTTTGCACAAACCATAAATACATAGCCTCTTCTAATTTTTTTGACTTTTAGGTTTTTCATGTTCGACCTTGCTGACTATCCAAATTCGATGCAAACTTCAAAATTATATCTTTTGTACTTTTGATATCCGTGATTCTAGCCTTCCCAACACTGAAAATCTTCGCAAGAGATGATCCAGTTTCACCCTTTTCTAGTGCATTGATAATTTGTATTTTTGTTTCAATAGGTAAAGCACTGCGGTTCCTTTTTCTTGTAGATGACATATTTAAACACAAAAATAGCGAAAATGACAGAACTGAATACAGTATCGTATGCCCATGTAGGCAGCCCCAACTCCTCTGCTCCACCGATCATGTGTAAATGACTCATCAAAGCGTGCATCCTCCACTCACTCACTACATATTTACCTTTTAAAAAATACCCTGTACTGCACAATATAATGGTTAAGGTGTTTTACCTTAAAGATACAAGGTGCAGGGTTTGATTCTCACAAGGAGTAATTGGGCCAAAAGGGCAGTTAGCCTAGTACTGTACTAATATATGAACCTATTGTATTTGGATTTAATTTAAAACTTATTTGAAATTGTATAGCACAAACACATATAGACATTTTCTAAACAAAGCAATACAGTCTCACAGTGAAAACAGACTTAGCGTTAAAACTTCTCTGCCCATGAAACTCACTTTCATTGAAACAGCATTGAAACTCTCATTCAAAGAAAATGCATCTGGCCAGTGGTGGATAATTTATCTTTGAGCTGTTTTTCAAATCATAGGCCCCTTCCACATTTTTAGGACCATGCATATATGAGTGCACCTTCCTGATTTGTATTAAATTATATTCCCTGTATAATACAGCACCATTTCTTAGAGCGTGTTTTAAATTTGTAGTTTCGAACATTTTTCCAGTAAGCAGTGAAACAAAATGTATGAACCAAGAATGAAAAAAACTGCCCAATTTAGAACATTTCATCAGTAAAAGTCTATTCAAACTTGTGTCATTACAACCACCAATATCAGTCAGTGCACAATCTATGCAGAAGTAAAAGTCATCTGAATAATCCACATTAAAGAGATCTGTAACTGAGGACTGCAGCATCCACCCCTTTAAAGTACAACAGAGTACAGTATCAGCAGTCCATCTACATACTTTGGAGTAGAACCCACAACCTTCTGCATCAAAAGCAAGTATACTACCTGTTACGCTACCAACAATGCTTTTAAATATTTTAGCACAATAGTTATCGTTTGCTAAACAGCTGCACATTGTAAACAGACTTGGCATAAGCAGCACTAAACTTTTCTCCCCCTGAAGTTCTCAGCGCCTTGTAAAACGCACTTGACACTCGCTTTCTTGTAGAATGTACTTCCCACTCAGCCATATCTCTCAACTTTGAAATATGGAAAAAGCTAAAAGTTATGGGGGGGAGACAAAGGCTCAAAACCAGATTTTCGTTTTAAATATTGCTTGTATAATCTTAGAATGTTGCTGGAGTAAAAGGTTTTGTGTTACTGGACCATGCATTTTCTGTAAGATGGTCACAAGCCTTTTCTCCCAATGCACTGTTTGTTAAAATAGGGTCTATACCAACCTTGTAAAAATCGGTTTCTCATATTCCAATTCTGTGAAGTAGCAGCAAATCATCTAAACTCCCCTACCTGATTCTGTGAAGCAGAAACAAACAAAATTCCTTTCCAGCACAAACCGCAATCAACTAAATTCCCTTCCAGCAATGAAGCAGCAAAACTTCCCTTCAGAAGCAAGCAACGAATGTTAAATTACATGTGCTAGGAAAAGACACACGAAGCATGTACAGACTCAACGGCTCGGTTTAGATAATTGACGGTTCGGATGACTGACGTACTGTATATCCTTGAATTTGTGTGCCCCTTATTTTTTTTGATAATGGCTCTAAATATTAAAGCAAATAACAGTGGGGAAAGAGGACACCCCTCTTAGCAACAAGATCCACCAACAATAGTGGTGTTTTTTTCGCACTTAGTTTCCCTCTGGATCATGATTGTTCTCTTAATGTTGTCAAATGTTTTCATCCCCTCAATAATATGACATTGATACCTATCTATCAATGTTGGCAGCAGCTTTGTCATTGTCTTAGGGGAGTATAAATGTAAATGCTTTATGCCCACAGTTTAAAATTAAATTGAATCTGTATGAAGTTTGTTCTGAAGGGCCCGTTAGTACACAACCACAGCAACTTTCTTCCAACATGATCCCCCTCTCCATTTTAAAATATTCAATTAAACCTTTCAGGTATTAACAGTTTTACCCTTGTAACTTCAGTAGGAATACATGTTCCTAGAGAATTCCGCAAGGATTTCACATCACTTGTTTTTTAATCTCTTCCTGTTTTACTTACTGTTGTGCCTCACCTTCCTCTAACGTAGGCATAATTAAGTCTATCATAATTATTTTCATTTTGCCTTTTCCTGGTTTCTACTGTCCATTGTTTTTTTACTATTTTTCATAACATTTCCAAAATATCTAACAGCTGTGTAGGTTCTCTGGTTATTTTGCTTGCCATAAGCTGTCTTAAGTTTGGTGGCAACCCTTTTTACTTTCTTTTGCCCAAGTTGTTCTGATAAATGTTTTGGGCTCTGGAGTTACCAAGAAATAGTTTCTTACTGGCATCCAAGCCAAAGGAGGTGGAGTTTCAATGTATATTAAATGCATACACACCCCCAGGCTGGTCAAAGAGTATGAAGCACAGCATACACTCCAAGTGCAATTAACCATTGACAGGACCCCATTCAAATCATAGCTAGCTACCGGCCCCCCAAATCTGACTGGATGCCCAATCTGCTTATCTAGACCTCTTCAAATCTATGAGGATTCAACAGTTTACCCTGATCCTAGGTGACTGTAATTACCCAAACATAGATTGGAAGAACTACTCATGCCAGAACACAAATTCCCAGAGATTCCTTGATTTTTGTCGATGCAAATGTCTTGGAACAACTAATCGATACCCCCACAAGAGGGAATAATATCTTGGACTTGGTATTAACCAACATGAGTAACCACTGCAGCATCCCCACAGTATTGTCCTCCCTGGTAAGATCCGACCATAAAGCAATCACTTTCAAAGTCATTATCTCCCCCGACCCCCCTCTCGTTAGGGTCAAACAAAAAAAATTCTCCAAAACTGATTACAGCCGTCTGAGGGATGGTATAAACAGCTTCACAGCCCCCTCCCCCTCTGTAGGAACTGGCACCAGTATCCAAAACTACACCAAAGCACTATATGAGCATTTATTTAGATACATGGAATCAGGAAAACCCGACGGGACTAAGTCAACCCGACGGGACTAAATCATCATCCGCAAGGAAGAGTGGACATCTGCAATAAATAAATTCTGTAACAAAAGGAAAAAAATTGCTGTCCAGGACAAAGGAGGAGCCATGCCCAATTGGAAGCACTCTTTCCTTAGCTTGAACAAGCAAATAAGAGCTCTAGTGAAGTCCTCCAAAGCAAACTTCTAGTTCAAATTGGTCACATCTACTAGAGACAATCGTAAGGCCTTCTTCACATGTCTGCAACAAAGGAAGCATCCAGATCTGTTCAGAAGTGGTGGTCAAGGACACCACATATACAAATACTGTAGATATAGCAAACTTGCTGGCTAACAGATTCAGCGAAAACTTCACCCCTATGTTCCCCCCATCAGTAAATCAGGACATCCCTAGTACCTGCCCCCTTCCCCTTATGTCTAGGGAACAGGTTATCACTGCTCTATCAAAGGCAAAAAATACAACCTCCATGGCTGCATTTAACATGGAACTCAGACACCCTATTCAAACAAAGCCTGAGTATCAGCTTCATCCCAGCTGAGTGGAGGACAGCCACTATCATCAGTTTGCACAAAGCTGGAGAGCCCACTGATCTGGAAAGTTATAGATCCATCAGCCTAACTAGCCTGATCTGCAGGGTCATGGAACAGATTATCATGAACCTCATTAACAAGAACATTGGCAATCTCCAAACACTCGATCCCACACAGTTTGGCTTCATCAAGGAGGAGGTCATGTCTGTTAAATTTGGTTGACGACTTTGAGACAGTCACCAAAGCCATGGATGAGGGGAAGATGGTGCACACTGCCTACCTTGCCCTGGTCAAAGACTTCGACACTATTCCCCATTCGGGCATAATAGATGAACTCTCTCAACTAGGCATCAATCTGTATGTTACCAGATGGGTAGCAAACTGGCTCACTGATATAGAACCCACCTAGTCAAAATAGGGGAAGCAACCTCAAGCAGTAGACCTGGAACAAGCGGCATACTCCAGGGTTCGGTCTTGGGGCCTCTGTTATTTGGGATTTACTTTTCTGAGGTGCAGGCCAAAACCAGTGGGTCATGGCTGACCAAGTTTGCAAATGACTGCAAGTTGGTTGCTGTCGTCACTTCCCCTAGTGATGGGGACCATCCCCCAAGAGGTTCTCACCCAAACAAATAGCTATTGCCAGAAACATGGTCTCAAGCTGAATACCAAAAAATGCATAATCATCATCCCCTTTGGGGAGAGTGACATCCCCACAAATTCACATTAATAACGTCCTAAGCGCGCAATCATTTGTGAGAGATTTAGGCACCCAGGTTTATAGCAACCTGACTTTTGACCACCATGTTCTTTCCATTGTATGAAAACTTTTCTACATGGCCCACCTGATAAGTAAGGGTATCTCATCTAGGGACAAGGAGGTTTTAACATCCTGTATTCTTTCCTTATAAGTAGCAGCTGGAAGGACCACTGAGGTTCTTCACCAGGAGAAACCAGGGCCTCAAACATCTACCATATACAAGCTTAAAGCCCTATCCCTCTACTCAGTTTCATACAGACAAGGGGATCTCAGACCTCGCCTTGATAGGACTGCTGTATATCCGCAAGTCAGGCTCCACTTGAGTAACCCAGACATGCAGCCTCAGTCTGATCTGTGACATCAGTAGGACTTGGTGGGGCAGAATTGTGTCCCAGAGACTCCCCCATCTGTGGAATAGACTGCCTCTCCATGTCAAGCAGAGTACCTCTTTACCCTTTTAATTGCAACCTGGATAACTGAATGGGAAACAAAAAATACACCTCTGGGATTCCACCTGTGTCCTTGCTGGACAGGGGCATAGAGAGCTGACATGTCTAAACATGGGCTAAACTCTTGGCTAGGCTTATAAGAGCCTTGGGGCCAATAGCCTAGTAACCTCCTATGATCCTTTCTCCAAATTATTTGAGTTCTTACTACTGAATTTAAATCTTCCATACCAAATAGTCTCACATATTTCTTCAGAAATCTATTTCCTTTTGTTGTATTCTCTTTTATATCCCCTTACACATCCTCGGTCTTGCAAATTGCATTCTCGACCCCACCCGCAAGTACTACTCCCTGAAGAAAGCTTATTATTTCTCCAAAGTCATGTTTAAACTCCATACGGAAGTTTTAGGTGGACTATAAATACCTGCCAACATAATCCTCCTCCCTCGCCAATAACCTGTTACTACCACAGATTTATTGTCTTTTTGTCCCCTTCTATCTATATTGCAGCCCTGTACTGCCAGTAATATTACTCCACCGTTCCATTGTCCCTGATATTCTGCTAAATACCCACCCTGAAATCCATTTTGTCAAATTCAAGTACTCATTTCTGTCTTGATGTGTCTCCTTTAACATTGATGTTTGCACCTTACATTTCTTAATATAATTCATTACTTTTTTGCTTTTTGTCTAAACTTGTAAAAAGCCATTTACATTCCATACAAATATTGATGGTGTAGCCATTATGATAGAACAGTATTACTCCCACCTGTTATAAGTAACCTTTCTTTTGAATGAGTATTTCCAGCCTTTAGTTTACATGCACACACTAATGTTTGGCAGATTGATCTCTAATGTAGTTGCTTCTTCTCTTCTCCATTTAAACCCATGAGACATTTTCAAGTCTTTTTAGCTGTAATGCAAACATTCAAATAGATTTTCAGAGCCTCACATCCCCTTTTAACTTGCAACAGACGCACAAAATGATGTACATTTTCCAAAAACAGTGTTTATCCCTCTAGATAATGCGGTTGCTCTAAATTGATAGCTGCACCCACAGGTATTGTGTTTTCTGAAATTAAGGTTACCACTGTGAAAGCAAGTCTTGGAGCCTCAGTTCCTACTTACAGTGACTTCTTTTTTTCTCTCTCTCTCTTCCCTTACTAGATTTGAAAAACAACTTTTCCCTTACTAGATTTGAAAAACAACTTGTAGGATTTCAGTAAACTTTAACTTTTACCTCTAGGAAGAAGTGCACTGGCTAATAAACTAAGTTGTACACCGTTATATGAAATTCTTTAAAGTATTAAGGCTGCTAGGAATGGGACAGCTACTTGTATAACTTATACTTCCCACAGTTTCAAAATGTAATTTATTTTTCACTGAACTGCTTGCCAATGTGTCTTTAAATGTTAATTACATTGTACTTTGCCTGCTGGTAAAATGTAGAGCATGCAGATCTCTTATAAGTAATTGCTTGCATCTGCAATATGCTCATCACAAAGTAAATGCAGTTGGTAATTAAAAGCAGTTAATAACTGTGCAGTTGCAGGAAAGAGTTTTGTAGAGTCAATCAGAAAGCACTGTTCGGACCTCTCATAATTATTTGCTTGCATCTGTAGACTTTGTTTCCCACTGAAAGCAATTCACTAATGAAAAAATAGCTAATAAATTTGGTGATGCAAATGAGGACTACTATTTTCCAAGCCTTTCATCATTCGTCTTATTTTTCAAGCTTATTTGTTTTAAAAATGTGTGTAGCTTAAGCCAAGGAAATGAATTGAGACATTCTCCCTTTTAAAAATGGTGAATTGTTTGATTCATTCTACATATAATGTGATTAATACACTTACATCTCCCACCACAGCAGGCCAAGATCTAACATTATATTAACTTTAAAGTTGCTTCTTTCCATCCTTTCTTACATTAGAGTGTAATGCCTGGATATATTACAGTTAAGAAAAAGTGTATTCTTAGTTTTATGTCTTTAACATACTCTGCAGTCCCTGTTCAAATGTGAGGTGGGTGCAATCTTGACTACCTCTGACTGGCGGGACTTCCAAGATGGCTGCACATTGAGTAACCGCTTAATTCTCTCTCTCCCAGTCTGAAAAAAATAAGCTTGGCAGAAAAAGCCAGTGGACCTATATTTCTGGGTATATTTCAGTAACTGACTAGTAAGTGCACTGCCTAGATGCCAGGAAAAAAAATATAAAAGACCTGGAGGAAATTTGGATACAAAAGTTGAGAAAAAAAAACAGACTGGGAAAAGTACTACAGTTCAGAAAGAAGCAGTGCAAGTTCCAGACATGACTTCCAGTAACCTAGAGGAAAATGTAAAGCAGCTGCACACAGACCTGGTTAAAATAAATGAAACCCTGATTAAGTGTATCAACACAAACGGTAAAAAGCTGGATAAAATAGAAGAAGCTTTGAGCAGATACTCAGATAAGGTGACAGAGCTGCAAAACTCAGTGGTTGAAATGAAGAAAAGGCCGGCTGAATATGACTGCAGAAGAAGAGATGTTAAAAATAATAGAGGACAGAGCATATAGGGAAAACCTTAAGATTTTCTTCTGTACCAGATAAGCTGGAAGGAACAGACTGTGTTAATTTTATGAAAGTACAAATAAACAAATGGACTAGTATTCCAGAACAAGCTTAATTGAAATGGCACATCCTGTGTATGCTCCAAACCTGGCTATGAGGAAAACAGCCTAGACCTTTAATAGTAAAAATGTAATCTAACCAGTAGAAAGAGTTGATTCTGATAAAACAATGGCAGAAGGACAAAGTGCTAAAAGTGGGAGAGAGGAGAGTGTTTGTAGAGAATGACTACTCTTTGCACAACAGGCAGAAGAGGAATAAAATTATTCCAGTATATAGGACATGCTGAGAAATGGGCATAATATTCATACTGCTGTACCCAGCTGTCCTCAAAATATTTTTCCCTGGAAGAACGGAAACATTTTTTGATGAAGTACATGCTAAGGAAGAAATACAAAAGTTTGTTCAACAAAAAGTGAGCTGTGAAACGAAGAAGGTTCTGCTTTTTGTTCTTCTGTTAGTAAAGACTACAGACAGAGACTGTGCCAGTGAAACCTTTCCCATTGTTTGAACGGAAAATGAGAGAGAGAAAAAAGCACAGAAGTTCAATAGAAGACTCTAGAGTGCACTAAAGATGAAGCAGTGACAAGCTTTTGGGAGATGGAGGTAAAGAGGAATAGCATAAAGGAATCTGGAAATATTGGACTTTCTTGGACTTTAAGCTTATAGGGGACTCGAAAGCATATGCCCTACTTCATGTCATTAATGTTTGGAGACTAAAATCAGTAACCTGGAAATTGACAAATGTGGGGATTGCAAAGCAAAAATTATATTTGTGAAACAGGAGATAGTCTGGAAATCTGGACTTTGTTAAACTTGTCGGGGACTCAAAAATACTGAGGAGTGGGGAAGAGAAGGGAGAGAGTTAACTAAGTAAAACATTTTTTTTTCTTAAAAGTATTACTTAAGTGGTGCATGATTTTTCTGTGCATGTTATAAAGTAAAGTTTTTTTCAGTTATTTTTAAGTGTAACATGGATACTGATGTAAATAGGTGCTTCTGTTTATTCTTTTTGTTTCTTTCTCCTTTATCTATTTCTCCTTTAGTTTTAAGAAATGTAGGCACTGCAATGTAAAAAAAAAAAGGGGGGGGGGGTCTGGTTAAAACAGCTGGTTAGAACATGCCAAGAAAAATGAGTGTGCTTTTTCTCATTCTTGCATAGGGATATGACTGTATTGGTTTTATATAGTAACGGGGTTTGACAGAAAGCAAGTAAATGAAAAAGAATATTGAATATTATAAGGTCTTTTTTTCTAAAAAGAAATGACTTGGAGAAAATGTTTTCTAAAAGCATTCAAGCGTCTCCCAGCTGGGAGAGCTATAAAGATAAGGCAAAACCAGACAGCACTTAATACAATCACAGGCTTTACCATGCATCTTAGCATGGATAAGCTTTCTTTCTGTTTACGTCAAGTCTGTGTGTGGCTGTCAGTTTGGAAATTAAGTTCATATTAAGGTGGTAAAATATTAGTATTTGAAGATGTACATAGTTCTGTGTGTTAAGTTAGTAGTTCTGTGTGTTATTAAGTTAGTAGGTTTTGGGGGGTAGTGGGGATGTGTGTGTATTTTTGAGTGTTTTCAATAAAACAAAAAGTTCTGCAAGATGTGACATAGGCTCAAATGGAGATTGACAAGAAGCAGTTGTATAAAAGATTAACCTGCCAAATCGTACATGCATGTAACACAAAAGCTGGAACTAGACACTTAACAAAAAAAGCTGTTCCACATAAAAGGAGGTGGGAATAATAATCCCTCAAGAATATGATTCTTTCTGTAATGTCTTAAAACTTTAATGGTCTCACAGATAAATTCAAAAAAGAAAGGGTGGTGAACTATATTAGAGTGGGAATTATCCTATTAGCGTGACTAGCCTGGTCTGTAAAGCCATGGAACGTATCATCATGGAACTCATAAACAAAGACATTGGTAACTTCCAAACTCTGGCCCCACCCAGTTTGGGTTTGTGAAGGGCAGATCATGCCTCCTGAACCTGATCGACTTTTGTGAGGCAGTCACCAAAGCTGTAGACGAGGGTAAGGTGATTCACACAGCCTATCTTGACCTCGCCAAGGCTTTCGACACCATCCCCCATTCTGGTATTATAGCTAAACTCACTAAACTAGGTATAAAATTCCTACATGACAAGATGGATTGCCAGTTGGCTCACTGACAGAACTCACAGTGTAAAAGTTGCAGACTCCAAATCTGACTTCAAACCAGTAACAAGTGGAGTACCACAGGGTTCAGTCCTGGGACCTCTCCTGTTTGGTATCTATTTCTCTGAAGTACAGGCTAACACAGAAGGCCATTAGCTAACAAAGTTCGCAGATGACTGCAAACTAGAAGCCGTAGTTGAGTCCCCAAATGATGTGGACATCCTACAGAAGGGCCTTACTGAAACAGATGCCTGGTGTCAGAATCATGTAAAAAGCAAAAATTCCCCCTGCGCTGTGGTGAACTGTCTCAAAAAGTAAACAAAGGCAAAAACAAAGACAGTATGGTCACCAAAATCGGCTTTTAGGAAAATGATAAGTCCACGAGTGAGTAAATTCCAAACTTCGACCTCTCTTTAATAGACAAATAATAAAATAACAAAACAAAGAAGAGTCCCTTAATGTCCACACGGTAAGCGCTTTCAATAAAAATCTTCCTCCGATCGTAATTTAAAAATGGGGCTAACTTTCATTTTTAAAAGATGTTCCTCTGTTGCTAGCCAATCTATGCACAGTATTAAGAGACGCAGATGACTTCCTAAAACAATTATTTAAATCTATGGAAAATACAACAAATGAGGGTGATCTCCTGTTAACAGCTTTGGATGTTAATCTCTTCACCACTATTCCAAATGACATTGGGATAGATTCTGTTAGAAGGTTGATGTTAACTAAGAAAACTGCAGCTGAAACACGACTCATCTGTGACCTGTTGGAATTGATCTTGGAGAATAATTATTTTATATATGGAGAAAAGATCTATTTATAGAAATGGGGGGGGTGGCCATGGGCACCCCCTGTGCTAATAGTTACTACAATTTAGTCCTTGTTGAATGGGAACAACAGGTTGTATTAAACATTAATAATCCGTGGCACAAGTATATTCTTTATTATGGACGTTTTGTTGATGACCTATTTATCTTATGGAAAGGTGATGAGGAGCAAATTTAGATGATTTCATGAATATCTTGATATGACCACTTCTTATTTGACTATCACTTCGAATTGTTCAAGGCAAACTGTCAATTTTTTGGATGTTAGTGTCAGCTTCAATGATTCAGGCACTTTGGATTTTGATTTATATAGAAAGAGCACATGGAGAAATCACTATTTACAAAAAAGCAGCATGCATCCGAGACACATTGTCGAAATATTATGACCAATGAGACAAATAGAATTTATAAACGTTGTAATCGGGAGTCAGCACGAGGTAGAGAAGTAAAATTTCTACAGGACAATCTTAAAGATAGAGGATATAAAGAACAGGACTTACAACCCCAGAGTATAGAATGGCAGAATGTAGCCAGACAAGGAAATATGAACATCAGGTTCTCTCTGACTTATAGTACTGATAATTCTCAAATTTTGAGAGTAATAAATCAATTTTGGCCTGTTCTAACCCAGGACCCGCAGATAAAAAATATTGTTTGGGAAAGACCACAATTCTGTTATAAGAACAAAAAGAATATAAAAAGACTTTTATACACCAACAAACAGAATAGTAACCCAATAAAGGGATGCAAAGGCACATATATGTGTGTCAATTGTAATATTTCTACACTGATAGACAGTAGTAATCAGTTTGTGCATCCGGCCACTGGTAGAGAGTATGTTTTCAATGCTAAGGCGACATGTAAAACTTGTAATGTCGTCTATTTAGCAACGTGTAGAAATTGTTCATCTTTCTACATAGGAAAAACTAACCAATTGCTCAAAAAAAGAATACAAAGACATCAAAGGGATATCACTAATAAAGATATGCATAATGCACTAGCCTGTCATGTTGACATGAATAGCGGTCACAACTTTATGTATAAAGTGATTGAAAACATTTTTGTTGGACCAAGGAGAGGTGATATCGAGAACTTAACTGAGTTAAGAGAAACAAAATGGATAATAAATCTGAGGGCTGATCAACCTCCAGGTTTAAACAGCATTGTTCCTCTAAAACCAGTTTTGAAACTCAAGAGACCGAGTATAAAGAAAGCAAGTATACACTCAAGAAACATGTTATAAGTATGTATGTTGAGAATTCAATATTAAAAGAGAAGCGATTTCATATTATTATGAAATCTACTTTAAAAGAAATCCTGTTTGATGTCTATTAGTTATGTATAACAGCATGTCTATCAAGCTGCAAGATCTACATGTGCCAGATTGATATATACTTAGAAGTCCCTGTAGAAAGGAGGCAATGTTGAGTTATTTGAAAGTTCTGCTACTTATGACAACGCATGGCTGTTGACTCTTGTATAGGAGCAACATTGCCTTGTTATAAATAAGATACACTTATATTCTAATCATTCCAAGTTACAACAACCATATAATAATTTGGCTACTTGGTTACTTGGATAAATTGATATTTGTTACCAACGGTGCTTTTAAACATCGAGCGTGTCATTGTTAAGAATAATATTGTTAAGCATGACTTTAGACAGTGCTCACATAAATTACTAGGTCTTCAGAACAGTGAAGACATTTTGATCTACTCTAATATGTGTCCATATTTCATCCATTTTTAGCCTTATAACAGCACGGTAAACTGACTGCCTGGATAGATTGGCATCTGCTGTTAATGGTGTTTTTAAACATCAAGTTGTGCTATCTTTATTAATAATGCCATCATGTTTGATCTAAGGTCACATTTCATAGTTTATGAATTCGTATATCTCTGAGATAGTGAAGACAGGTTGATGTCTTTTATACAAACCAAAGCAATCGGCTTTATGTATACTAATGAATTGGACTGGATACCAAGCCGGCAGATACAAATATTTTTTATATATAGAGAATGGATGTATTATTTTTTGGTTATTCCCAGTCCTTATAGACTTGATATCCTGCTTTGCAATTACAGCCTGGGATGCAGCCCATTAGTATATGCTTGAACCGAAGTGATCGGCATTATGTACTTTTTTGGATTCAAATATAATGGATGACTTTCAAGCAGCTCTTTCCATATAGTCTGTTTTTAAAAGTTTTTAAACATAGGCATCCATACTAAGGAAAGAGGCTGTAAGTGATGGTTGTGGGTAAGGAAAATAGATGAGCCATTGCCATTTATTAGTGCTTGTATTTTTCCACATTTGTGATTGGATGAGAATGCATCTTATTTGCATATTATGAGTCGTAATGAAAAAGGTGGAAAATGAAAATACTTGTTTTTGTATATTAACGAAAGAGGCTGTAAGTGATGGTTGTGAGTAAGCAAGACAGATGAACCATCGCCGATTAACAGCGTTTGTATCTTTTCACATTTGTGATTAGATGAGAATGCACCTTATTTGCATATTATGAGTTTCAATGAAAAAGGCGGGAAACGGAAGTACTCGTTTTTGTATATGTAAATGAGGCAGTGGAGTAATACTATGGATTGGCTGGTAGCTATTTATTCTGTGCATAGATTGGCTAGCAACATAGAGGAACATCTTTTAAAAATGAAAGTCCCATTTTTAAATTACGATCTGAGGAAGATTTTTATCGAAAGCGCTTATCGTGTGGACATTAAGGGAATGTTATTTTATTTGTTTTATTATTTTATTATTTGTCTATTAAAGAGAAGTCGAAGTTTGGAATTTACTCACTCGTGGACTTATCGTTTTCCTAAAAGCCGATTTTGGTGACCATACTGTCTTTGTTTTTGCCTTGGTGTCAGAATCATGGCCTCAAGCTCAATGCCAAAAAGTGCATGGTCATCCCCTTTGGTAAAAACTCTGTACCCATGAACTACCACATAGGCGGCAGTCTACTTGACCTGGGAACGTTCCCAGGTGGACAGTAGTCTCTCCTTTGTTAAGCACATCGCCACAGTAGTCAGGAAATCCTTCTGCATGGTACACATCACAAAAGGGTTCCCATCTCGGAAAAAAGAGGTCATTGTTCCCCTCTTCTCAACACTCATTAGACCCATTATAGAGTACAATGCCCCTTTTGGAATGTACCTCACAAGACATCTGCAGCAGCTGGAAAGGCCACAGAAGTACCTCAGGAAGGGGATTACTGGCCTCAAACAGATTCCCTACATTGATCATCTAAAAAAACTCCAGCTTTATTCCATAGCATATCGCCTAATCCGAGGTGATCTCTGCCTAACATATAAAGCTATGTCAAACCCAATGCTGCTGGACGTGCTACACCTAAAGAAATCCCAATCCCTCAGAGCTACACGCTCTAGGGACCTAAACCTTGTCACCACAATAAACTGGACATGCTGGAGGGATAGATTCCTGTCCCAGAGACTTGCCATACCCTGAAACAAGCTACCCATCTATGTCAAGCAAAGTTCCTCATTAGCACTCTTCAAGAAAAATCTTGATAAGTCAATGGGAAATGCACCCGGGGATCACTTCTGTGGCTCTGCTCGACAGGGGCACAGGAAAATAGCTTTCTTGGCTGGCTTAAGCCAGGGAACCTTGTTGGCTAGGCTTACCTAGGCCCTTGAGCCGATAGCCTAGTACCTACCTATGAGTACAAATAGCTGTGCTACTGGAGATGCACTTGGAATAGAACTGTGCATGTGAATTTGATAAAGAAAGATTTTCAGGATGGTTATTCAGCACGTATACCTGGGGCAAAGGAAGAGAGGATTACTTGTATTAATTGCAAGAGGAGCTCCAATAGTAATAGAAGAGGAAAAAAAGACAGTAATGATAGATTTGTAGTACTAAGGGGTTATTGGCAAAGGAGGAGGATTACACTGCCATGTATTTATATTCCACCGAAAACTGCTGTAATAGAAGTAAAGAAAATTCTGGGAGAAATGATTATCTTTCAGCAGGGGATATTACTTATAGGTGAGGACTGGAATTTGATTTGCAACAGTGAAGATGTGTCTGGGGAGCCCAGAAAGGGAACTATAACAAAGGAGGGTATATGAATTCACTACTAGGAATTCCGAGTGAATTTGCGTATTCCTCAAGATACAAAAACTGGGCTAGGCTGGACATAATTTACATTTCACAGGAACAAAATTAAAATAAGACTGGCGCTCTCTCACCTATCTGTTAAAAATAGAGGAATTTAAGGAATGGGTAGTGGAAATTTATTCAGGAGATATTAGAGAAGGTAGAAACTTCTGAAAATGTAGCAAGGGAGTAGGATACAATTAAAATGGTATTTAAAACTAGAGTGGAAATAAAAGCAGGATATGGTTAAAAGTAACAAATTATTTAGAGGGCCTGACAAATACTAAAGTGTTACAAAACAGGGGGAATCTCACAGAACAAGAGGAGGAGCAACTACAGAATGCCAAACAGACAATAAGGGGCTACCTTGATAATATGCATGAGCTTAGAAAGATTGCTGTTAAGCAGCTGTTTTTTTATTCTAGAGCACACAAAGTTTTAGCACAACAAATCGGACAACAGAAAGTAGAGGAACGGTCACCAAGCTTAGGGAGTCTTACAAGGAAGATAACTAGGGATCATGTAGAAGTATTAGAAATGTTTTAGAAATTCTATAAAAGTCTGTATAAAGCAGAGAAATATGGAAATGTTTATGGAACTGCCTCTGCACCCTGTACAAAACTGCTTTACAATAAAAAATGTACGTCCTACTTTTATACAGCATTAATAAGAAACAAAAAAACTATTTGCTTGCAGTTACTAAACAGTGATGACACATTTTTCTTAGCAGTTTAACACTGTCAGTAAAATTTTTTCTATATCTTTTCATGTTGCTAAAATATCTAAACATGGGATATATTCTCAAATCCTAAAACATACAGTGAAATGTCATTTGCTAATTGACGTTTAACATGGATTCTGGAAAGGTTTTAGCACATTGGCTGCCATAAGTACTGACACGGACCAAATGCATGACAGACTTGTTTACAGGTGGCATCAATTTTTGAATCATTAGATCTTTCCCTCCTACCTCAGAAAGTCAGTTTCAGTACAAGGGGTCTTCATGATTCCCAAATTACCCTTCTAACTAGACTTGATTTTGTGCTAATGGGCCACTCTATGAACCGAAACTTTACCTTTGAGGTGCCTCAGGGCTTAATTTTAGGACTCTTTTTTTTTTTTTTTTTTTTTTTTCTTTTTCCCCTTCTTAAATGATCTGAAATGGAAACTGCTTCACTGAACTCAAACTTTGTATTCAAATGACTTGTGACTGCTTAATCCATGTAATGCATCTGTTAAGACTGCAAATCAGATGTAGAATTCCTTCATTGCTGTACTGCACCACATTTCTCAAAACAAACTTATTATTAAACCCAAATGAATCTACAGTATTGACATTTGGCACAGTGTAAAAACAAGCTAATGAGTACTCCATTAATTTGGAAGGTCTAAGCAGCAAATATGTCTGTCTCCCCACATTATCATTTACATACTATACAGCAGTCAAGAAGATGCTGACACCTTTAGAATGTTTAGTTTCTCACATGCACAAGCACCAGAAACCAGAAAGACCCATGCAAGAAAACATTTTTTAAGGTATACTATTCTCTTGTAATCAAGCTTCATTCTGCATTAAAAAACAGGATTTTACACACACACACAAAAAAATGTGCAGATTCATAGTCCTGCACAAAGGAATATACATGACTGTCTGCTATGCTACCTGTTACCAGTAGAACTGAACGGTTACATGCTACAACAGTCTTCAAATAAGCTACCAACAGTGGCCCAGTATCCTTTAAACTTAGTCAGAAGTCCTAGGTATCCCCTTGTAGCAACTCAGTTATCTCTTTAGACTTCCTCTGCACTGGCCATTGGAGGTGGGGCAGGGCTGGTCTTAGTCATAGGCGAACTAGGCAACCGTCTAGGGTGCAATGCAGGCTTCATTTTTTGGGGCACATTTGTGTTTCATTTTCTATTTTTTTATTTATTTATTTTAGTTTTACCTTTATTTGCTAGACTGAGTGAGACAAGGTAAATTTCATCCTACTGTGCATATCCAGCAAGTTGTCTTACCCCCCCGCCCCCCCCCCCCCAGTCAAAGACACAGAGAGGCAAGAGTGAAAAGTTGTAAGCTTGGCTTCCCCTCCCCCGTCTGGCTAACCAGGCTGCCTCTTATTTTAAAAGTTCCTGCCTAGCAACAGAATGCTTTCATTCAAATCCAAAATGGGTGCCCCCTACCCTGCATTGGCTTACCTGACTGGAGGACTGTTTTCTTGAAGTTTCTCGAACTTCTTTCCCTCCCTCCTCCTTACTCTAGCAACAGAATGTTAGATTTTTTTTTCTCTTTTAAAAAGAGTGTTTTTGAGTAGACAGCAGCTGAGTTCAGTACTTACTGTCATAGCATCCAGGCAGAGATTCAGCGATATCATGCCAAAAAGGCCCAAATATAGAGACTGGTTTTAAATATTGCTCTTAATAAAGTGTAGACTTAGAAAGTTGCTGGAATTACAGGCTTTGTATTAGTTTGTATTTCCTGAAGGAAATTGTCTGGAACACACATTTATGTTGCTATTTAATGTGTTCAGTCCTCACTGATTTGCCAGAAAACCACAAATTTTATAAGGTGAAAATCTGGAAATTCTGCAAAAATCTGGACAGCTGAGAGAGGTATGGTCAAAGACCAGGGCTAATTATTCAGCACATGTTGCTTAATACTCTGAAAGTCCATATTGTTGCATAGGAAAACTAAGGAGAAAAATCAGTCAAAAATGTATCTGTCCAATCAAAAATGTGGCCTCACTCTACTGTGCGATTAGCGTACCTTGAAATAATCACAGTTACTGCCGATGTGCTGTCCAAAGTATTTTACAGTATGTATGAGTCAGAGACTGGTGTATGGCTTTGGAAGCCTTTCTTCTCTAAAATGCATCTCTGAGCATCTAGAAACCTCATGGCTTCTGGGAGCTTAGCAGCCTCCAGCCCCCCGGCTTAATACTGTTGTTTCCACTGCAGTTATGACAGTGTAGTCTTGGTTTGTTAGGATGCACTGAAAGGATGCAGGTAAAAACAAAATTGTAGTAAGACTAAACCTGTTTCTGTGATCATTGTTTTTGTTTTGACAATCCTTGAATGAAAAAAGTTGTTTAAAAAACTCTAAAATGCATCTCAGAGCATCTGGAAAAATACATGGCTTCTGGGGGCCTTGCAATCTCCAGACCCCCAGCTTTAATGCTGTTATTTCCACTGCACTGCAGTTATTACAGTGTAGTCTTGGTTAGTTAGGGTGTGGTGAAACACGCAGGTGAAGACTAAATTTGTTTGTATCAGGTCTTTGTTCAGGCAATCATTACATGAAAAGATTGTGTTAAAAAAAAAACTCTAAAATGCTTCTCGGAGCATCTGGAAACCTCATGGCTTCTGGGGATCGTGTGGCCCCCAGACCACTGGCTTAATGCAGCTGTTTCCTCTGCAGTTGTCAGAGTACAGTCTTGCGTAAATAAAACATGTTGAATGACTGAATGAACCATTGAATGAATGAATAACTGATCAGACAAGCTGTGAGAAAAAGGGGAAAAGGTAAAGTTTACTTTGACTTTGCAAAAAAGTACTCTGGGCATCGGTGGGGAGGGCACCATTGAGACTTTTTTGCCTAGGGTTCCAGGCCAGTTTACCTAAGGCTGACCCTGAGGTGAAGACAGCATTCTCCAAACTCGACCCAGCTGTTCTACTAGAAATCAGAAGATAGGATTCTATACCATACTGAAATATCACTTAAAGAACTGAATGCTTATTCTTCAGAGAAAGTTTATTTTGCTGCTTTGACCGTTTTGTTTCTGATTAGAAATGTTGTAAAGTTAGTATAATTATAAAATCCTTCTGGTGTGACAAACTTCCAGGTAAGCTTTCTGTAAATACACACACACACACACACACACACACACACACACACACACACACACACACACACACACACACACACACACATCTCATCATTTAGTTTTGAAAATTGCTCAACATCGCATATTTACTGCATTATAGCATGTCCTGATAGCTATATATAGACTTCACTTCTTTGCATCTCAGTGAAAATCAACTGACTATATTACTGTTATTGCTATATTTTTAATCATATCAGACTGCAGTTCTACTTGTTGGTAGTGTCCTTGCTGTTATGAATGCAGATGTTTGGAAACTGTATGGACTCTTGCTTTTTTCTCTGGAAAGCAGTTAACTTTACCCTGCTGTTAAGAAGTTGCTCTTCTTTGACCCCAGGATGTTCAGCAAGCACGCTGCCTTATTGGCGTATGGAAAATAGTGTCCTCCTACTCTCCCACTGGCAGTCTGTCAAAGCTCAGAACTCCTCACACTCCTTGTCTGTGAGGGTGAAGAACCCGTCACCTGACAGGACCAGGACAGACAGAACCCTTTCATGTTTTTTTGTACCACTCAGAGAAAGGAAAGGTCTCTTGGAGTATTGCTTCTCTGAAACTGGGTGATGTCAGTTGCAGAGCTAAGGCAAGAAACCCCTTTCTAGTTTTATTTCTTCCCTCTGACTTTTCTGTCAGTGCTTGAGTAGTGTATTCTGCTGCTTTGATGTTTTTTTTTCCCCCTGATTAGTTTTGTCTATGCTTCTGTTTTTACTTTGACTAGCACAATAAGGCCTCTTTATTAAAAGAGTAATGCAGACAACTAAAAACTTGAAACTAAAATCTGACATGCACATACAACAAGCCATCAAAAAAAAAACACCAAAAACTTAAGACTACTTTATAGGAACAAAAAATTCCTCACTGTTGTTGTTCTTTCGACTTTTCCCAGTTAGGGATCACCACAGCGGAACTCCAGGCCGCTATGATTGGCAGTTGGTTTTTATGGTGTCGAGTTGCCAGCCTGACGCCCAACCTTCAGCGAAGGCACACCCATTCAACGTATTTCTTTCTTACTCTCACTTGACCGCGGGGAGGACATGCAGACTCCACACAGAAGCCACTCCCAACCCAAGCTGAAAATCGAACGGGAGAACCTCTTGCTGTGAGGCAACATTGCCACCGCTGCACCACTGCGGAAGTCTGCCACTAAATGCACCCTTGCCCAGGCATTTCTCTTACCTAGTCTTCTATATGCTTCCCCCATCCTTACCAATATCCAAACTACCTCAAAGTAGAAACTGGAACAAACGTACAACAAAATTGCCAGATTTATTCTACACCAACCACTCTCTTCACATCATTGCCTGTCACTATTCAGTGGCTGGAATTTTCGCACCTTCTCTTACAATCGCAGCTCCACACTACCTTTTCCATACTCAACAAACCCCTCTGCCTGCCCTGTTCTTGCCTCCAATGTTACTCCCTACCCACCAGCCTCTCCTGAGTGCTGGGATCTTCTCTCAGTTCATAAACCCAAAAGGAATATTGGCAAACTAGTTTACAAAACACACTGTCTCACTAAATTGGAACAAACTCCCTCTCCATATTAGATCCATCCTTTCCTTTCCTTGTTTTAAAAAGGAGCTTAAATCCCACCTACTAAACTTGAAATTATGCCGTTGCCTTGACGACATGTAGTCTTAGTCTCTCCCACTGTATAACCTGTTGCATCTCCTAACTTTCTTTGTTAATAACTTCTGCTTAAACTAACCTCCTAAACCCTCAGCTCTACTACTGTAGCCCCCTCCCATTCTCAACACTATCTTCCCCCACTTCCTGTCAATGTCTATACATTGTCCTTCTTTTGAACGATTGTCTTTTTGTTTTTACTCTCATATGTAGTAAATTTTAGTCCATTACTATCAGTGCAACCCTTAATGTTCATAATTTTTTTTTCTTTTGTTTTTCTCCTTATAATTCTTATTTGCAGTGTTGTGTTAATAGTTTTTGTCCTGTATGTTTATCTTTACTTATGTTTGCTGGGGCTTTTCACCTCGGGTCTCCACTGAAAATGGGTTTGTTTGCAAGCTCAGTTGGACTAACCCAGTTAAATGTGGAATCAATAATAAATAAATTAATTAAAACTTTTCCAGAAAAAGTTGCTGATATTGCATTTTTCTTTGGGGTTATGATTATTTGAGGTGATTGAGCAGGATTACAGCATTTTAAACATTATTTTTCTTCTAAGTTGCGATTTTCACTCCTTTATGTATGTTAAAACAGTATCGGTGATGCAACCAGTACCTCACTCTGCCTTTGATGCAGGAGGCTGTAGTGTAGCATAAAGGGGATACTGTACTCCTGAGTGTGTCATCCTCAGAGATGTTAAATCAAGGCCTCATCTGCCTGAGTCGGTGGTAACTCAGGTGGATATTAAAAAAAACCCACGGGGCCTATTGAAAAGAGTACGGGCCACACACAATTTAAACAAAATTTACATATTTACATGCACATTTTTTTTTTTTTAATAGACACTATTTTTTATAACATCCTCATCGTAGTTATTCCGTAATTGACCCCCACTCCTACTTTTTTTTTTTTTTGGTAATAAACAGTGGATATAAAATGTGTACACACCCCTGTTAAAATGCTAGGTTTTTGTGATATAAAAGAAGAGACCACAGTAAATCATTTCAAAACTTTTCCCTCCTTTAATGTGACCTGTAATTTGTACAATTTAATTGAAAAACAAATATATTAGGGAAAAATATAAAACATAAAAAACGTACAATAAGCTGGTTGCATAAGTGTGCACACCCTTAAACTAATACTTTGTTGAAGCAACATTACCCAAATGTGCAGATACCTCCTTTTTCCTTCCTTGTAAATAACACGTCTACCTAAACAGTAATGCCTTATTTTTTCCTATATTTCTTTTTCCATTTCATAATACTCTTGCGTTATTTAAATTCTCTTGACACATTTTATACATTTTCCTAAACTTCACTTTCTCTTACATCATTCTGCCATTGAAAAAAACGCCTTTATACTTCTTAAATTCAATCCACCATTCAGACCATTTGTTTTAGAAGTCCTTGGTTATATGATCCTTCCATAACTGCAGTACTTTCCCATTCTCCAATTTTATCCCATAATCTCTCATTTATTTTTATTAATTTTCCTATTCTAATATACTCCCTTTCTTCCATCACCTCCACCCATATTGCTAAATGGTCTGTAAAACCCATCACAACTGTATCACCATGTGCTGACCCCAAATTACAAAATAATCAATTTCAGATTCAGGTGCCTCTAGTCTATAAGTCCATTGACTTTTGTTCCACATAGTTAATTTACCACATTTTATCACTTCCTGTATATATTTTTCATCTTTCTTTTTTTTTACATTTTCCTCTTAAATCTGAATTTAAGTCCCCTGTAGTTACAATTTTCATGTTAACCACCACAGTCTAATATTTGATGAAACACATTCTTTCCTTGCTATGTATGTACACAAATAATGCTACGACATGTTCTTTCCACCTCACATCCACAACAGTCAACCAACTTTCCTGTCCTTTTTACCAACGTTGTGTTATCACTGTAAATCAATACTCTCTTCCTAAGTTCCATATTATTTTCCACCCCACTATTTTTCTGTTGACAGTCTTTCTTCTCTTGTCAGGAATCTTTATCCTCTAACAACAAAACATCAACATCACGTTTAGCACAGCTTTCCAGTATCCCTGTCCTCCTTTCAGTAAGTGTGAACAGTATTCTTAACACTGTAAGTACTCTAAAGTTGCTTTACCTTCTTTTCAAGTTTAGGAGTAGTATTTTAAGTGTTTTTCTAATTTTTACTCCTCCAATTGAATATATTTTTGTAGGTTTATGTATAAATAATCCATGAACCTCAGAATCGGCGTTTTGCACTGACTAGAACTTAATATATTTTTTTAACATTCTCTTCTCCTGACCTATCTTCCTGCATGCAGTCTCTCACTCTCCATATTTTTCTTCTACAGTTTCTTCTTCAGTCTCTCCCCCAACCTATTGTCCTTTCTCATGCATGTTTTCTTCCCTTTCCTCTTCTTTTTCATTATTTACTGTTTGATCTTGACAATCCATCCAGAAGATTCTATTTTATACAACCTGTATTGAGGCACATACCTTATTATTGTATGTCCGTTCTTCCACATTGGTTACATTCACAGTCATTAATTAAATAAGAAATGTCCCCACAAAATAAACGTGATTTAGGCTGGCCAGCATATTTTAATGTCCCTCTATGACCAGCCACAAAAATAACACTTTTGCAAGTGTTTCACCAGCTTCCAACCTCCACCATCCATTCCTCAAGTTTCTCTCATCACAGTATTATCAACAGTTTCACACAGACCTTCATGCATTTTTTAACATCATCTTCTTCCAGTTTATCAGTTCTAAATTGCAAAGTAACATTTTTTGACGTTTACGTTACTGCCAGAAAACAAATAATTGTTCCACAGATATGTCTTCCTTTTCGTTACACAGTTTCAGAAATGTCATCAATCCATCAGTTTCAAATGTTAAGTCACAAAAAGTCTCTGTTCCCAGTGTGTATGAAAGAGAGAATTTCTTCAGCTTTAAAACCCAGAACAATTAGCAAATAGTCCCATACATGATATCTGTCTATTACAGTGACATTTTTTTGTTCTTATTCTCACAGTTGATCTTTCCTCTTTTAAAAAACAAATCTGTGGTCCTTTTCATTCATTCCTCAATGATTGGTATCTAATGTGATCTCGAATCCGACTTGGCCGCATTTACTAGACACTCGGATCCAACTCTCAAGCTCCGCCCTGTACCCCTAATGCCCCAGTCCACGTGCTATACCTCCAATCTCGTTTGCCTCCATATCGTTACAGGCACGGATCCTTCTCAGAGAGCTTTTTTAGCTATTTCTTGCTTTTCTGTAAGTTTAGTGTTCAAATGTTTTCTCTTAAACTTATTTTTTCTACACTACCTGCCTTACTTACCTAGTCTCTTTGAATGTTTTTTTCTTTCTGGTGGTGGTCTCTCTTTATCTTCTACCTCAAGAGTAGCTGTCGGTACCGTTGCTGATGCTTGTCCTCCTTTGTCTCCCTCCTTTTTTTTTCTGCCATTATAGTTTTTTTTTGTTTGTTTTTTTTTTAAAGACTTTCTTCCCCCTTTTTCTTTAGAGGTGGATGCACTTCTAGTGGACATAAGATCCCAACCTCTGATAGCCACAGCGAGTGTCTACTGCCTCAGAGCTTCTCATTTGAACACAGACTGCTCCATTGGTGCAGATTTTAATTCTGTGGCCCTTGGTGACTGTAGCAATAAGTTAGTCTTAAAGGGATTGCTGCCGCCTTCTACTCTAGGGGCTCAAACCCTGCAAATTAATCTAAGGTCTTTTCAGAGGGGAAACAATCACAGAAGTGGTTTCCAACCTGCTCTCCAAAGTCTAATCCATCTTTAAAGCCTTCTCCAAAGATCTTAAAGAAATCAGATCTGACCTCCTCAGATCCAAAACAGAAACAGTCAGTTCCCACATCCTCCGATCCACCCAACTTCTCCTACAAAGTCTCCAAGGACACACTCCCAGGGCTGTCTGTAGATCCTCTTTCTCCTTGGCACCATTCTCCCTTCCTTCAGGAGACCCTGAGGAGAGAGTCTCTGCCCCAGTCCACAACTTCCTCCAAGTCCTCCAGGAACCTTTCAGAAGCCAAAGAGGATAGGATGATGAAGTTTTCAGAGCTCAGATTCCGATAGAGGTTATGTCATCCTCATCTCCCATTGGATCCATGAGCCTCCCTTCTACTTCCTATGCAGTGATTTCACCTTCTCCAATCAGAGCAACAGTTTTGGAGTCCTTGAATCCAAGAGACACGAGAGTGTAGACCTCTGATCTGAAGGCAGCTAGATCTTTGACTTTGCCTGCTTCCTTGACTTATTTAGCACAGATTCCTTTGCACCAAGAAGAGTCTTGGAGTTGAAGCCTCTGCACCAGGTGGGGGGGGGGGGGGCAGTGTTCCACTCTGGGGTTGTTGGAGCCATCCCTGCTGCTTGGAGCTTTGACGTTTGACAGCTCTGGTCCAAATCCCCATTCGAGGCACAGGGCCGGGTGGGTTTGAGGCATGGTAACACTGGCAGCTTCAGCCCAGGTGCGAACAACTATGGTGTCTCCTGACCCTCCTCCTTTCAAGGAATTGGAGATGGTCTTCTCCCATCTTTGAGGTTCAACTACTTTATGCTACAGCCCTGTCTCCTTTGGTTCTGAGCTCTGATCCTCTCAGGCCTATTTCACAGGGGCAGTTGGCCCTGTTAAGCATCCAGACAGTCCACCTCAAGGACTTCCCCTCTCTTCAGAGACCTATCCAGATCGTCCCATTGAGGAGGCTCCCTGAAAGAGAATGTGTTAGTGGAGACACACAGACTCCTCTCAGGAGTCTCTCACTGAAGGCACTGTCTTCAATGAGGGGGTCTTCCAGATTTCCACTGGATGATGACTCCTTTGGAGACATCTTAGAGTTTCTCAAGCAAAAAGTTGGTTGGTCCTCTGATGACCCATTCCAAGAGGAGTCTGTGTTTCTGGAAACTTTTGGGCCCAGCCCATCTACATCTTTGGTGACTTCCCCCTGACAGATGTACTTGGATCTAGTCTTTTACTGGGCGTGGAAGGAACCATAATATTGTAGAAGACATTCCCCATCGCCCTGATGAATTTCTTGCTCCACTTAAAGACAGGCCCCACTGGAACAAGGAGGTTCTTGTTGATGCTGTGGTTGTGGCAGCTGCCACAAAGAAGGAGCTTGCAGAGCAGGAATCCTCTGTCCATCACCCTAACAGAGGGTTCAGGGCATTGGACAGATGCCTCGGTGACCTTTATCTTATGGTCTCTGAATTATTTGGCACATTTCACAAGATTACAGCAGAATTGGACTGTGGAACTTTCCAAATCCATCTCTGGGTCCATGTCTGTGGAATTTTCTTAACTGGCTGCTCTCATCTATCTTTAATGCCTCCATGAAGCTAATTTCCCATAATGCAGAGGGTACCTCATGGGTGGCAAGTTCAGGCATAGCCCTTACGAGACATGTCTGGATGTGCTTATATGACTTTGCGGAGCCTTTCAAGTCTTCTTTCATCAATATCCCCTTTGAGGAATGTCTTGGTGTGGCCCTGCCTTAAAGAAAACTCTCTCCTGGAGTGAACAGGATGGAAAGACCCTGTCTGCTGTAGGGATACACTGTTCTACCTCTCAGCGATCCTTATCTAGGAGGCAAGAAAATGTGGCTTGTCAGTCCCGGGGTCCTTTCCAGGATTCACACGTGGATGTCTTCCCCAGAGGCAGAGGGAGGAGTTCAAATGGAAGGTGCTGTCTTTATGGCAGGGGAGGCTTGCAGAACCATGGTTTCTGAGATTCCTTTTTAGATGAACATTTTCAGCACTCCTGAAAGGTTGCCTGACTGACCACCTCTGGAGGCAGTTGGTGGGGTCACTTTTCTCTGCACCCAGATGCCTGTGCATCAATAACAAAAGATTCCTAGGTGCTAAGCATATCCACTGATTATTTCATACCATTTTCTCAGATTCCCCCGACCAAAAGAAAAAGGCTTCCCAACATCCCACCCAGTCAAAGGGAGGTAGCAGCTCAGAAATTCAAAAACTGCTAAACAAAAGTCATTCAGGAGGTCTCACCAGAACAGAAAGGATTTGGAACTTGGTTAAGATTCTTTTTAGTGCCAAAGAAAACCTGGGACCTGAGACCAGTTCTGGATCTAAGCAAAATAAATCAATTTTTGTAGAAGTCAGAGTTCCGAATGGTCATGATTCAGTCCATTCTATCATTTCTGTGCAAGGACAATTGGATGTGCTCCATTGAGCTTCAGGATGTGTACTGTCACATCAAGATTAACAGACTATCCCGAAGATTTCTGCACTTTGGCCTAGGGGCCAGTCACTCTCAGTTCAGAGCCCTGTCATTTGATCTCACCACGGCCCCCCAGGGTGTTTTACCAAATGTATTGTAGTAGTAACAGCTCACTTGAGACTGCTGGGATTCTGAGTGGTTCCATACCTAGACATCTGGCTCCTCACTGTCCCAACCAAGCATCTTCTAGAGAAATCCAGGGACTACTTGCTGCAGTTATGTCAATCTCTAGGCATCTCAGTCAACATCTGCAAGTCTCATCTGCAACCTGTTCAGATCCTGGAGTTCATAGGTGCTCAATTGAACGCAGTCAGTCAGATAGCCTCTCTTCCATCATATCGAGTAAGGGCCATCAGGTGCCAGGTAAAGCAAATTATTGCGCATCCTTCTCCCCCAGCCAGATTTATTCTTCAGGTCCTAGGGTCAATGGCAACTGCCATAGCCTTAGTTCCTATGATCTGGTTTTATGTGCGCATTCTTCAATGGACGCTAGCTGTTCAGTTGTTCACCATCAGTTGTCCTTCCACATCAAACTTGCTTCAGTATGCAAAGGCTATCTAAGTTGGTAGATTGAATAGGTCAGTTTCCCAAGGCCACTTTCTAGCACGTCTGCATCCAGTAGCCATGGTAACCACGGATGCCTCCTAACTGGGATGGGGGGGGGCATTTCTTGGGACAGACGGTCCAAGGCACGTGGTCCCTAGAAGGGACCAGTTCACATAAAAATGTCCCAGAGATGAGGGGGAATCCTCCTAACATTGCAGGCCTTCCAGGACATCCTCTTGGGACGAGTGAGATACAAACCAACAAACATGTATGTGGTTTGGTTACAACAATAAACGGCGGGAGACCCAATCTTATTCCCTTTGTTGAGAGGCATTGAGATTGTAACAGTGGGCGATCTTTTCCAACTGCTGTCTTATGACAATGCACATACCAGGGAAATCCAACATGCTAGGGGACAAACTCAGCTGGTCTGTTCTGATGCCTCACAAGTGATCTCACAATTGATCAGTGACAGAGAGGATTTTCCTTCATTGGGTCCAGCCTTGCTGCGACCTTTTTGCATGTCCCCACAAAAAGTGTAGCAGGTGGTTTGCCCAAATGTCCCCTTCAGGGGAGTCGCAGCGAGATGCTTTAGTCTATGTTTGGCTCTCCAGTCTCCTTTATGCTTACCGCTGATGCCTCTAATTCACAAATTCTTACAGAAGGCACTGTGTTTGAAGAGCACGGTTATCCTCATTGCCTCCTTTTCACCTTATCAAGTGTGGTTCCCCTTCCTGTTGTTTCACCTTTGTTGTCCACCATGGATACTGGACCTCAGTCCAGACCTGCTTTCTCATCCCTTTGGATTGGATCATCCAGACATTCCAGGCCTCTAGTTGACCACATGGTTCTCCATTTCCACTGATAGACAGCCCAGGCGTTCCTCCCCAGTCCAACAGACACTTCTTTCATCCCACAGGGCTTCTCCAAGGAAGATCTACAAAAGTAAATGGAAATGATTATCTGTTTGGACTAGTGAAGGACCCCACCCCATATGTAACAGTCATATTGCAAGAGTTAACTTAGAAACCTTTCAAACCATTAACTAAATCGGATTTAAAATTTTTATCATAGAAACTGCTTTTCTGGTGGCCATTATGTCTGCAAGATGAGTTTCTGAACTCCAGGGTCTCTTCCAAATCTCCTTATCTTTCACAAAGACGGAGTTACCTTACAGGACCAGTCCATGTTTTTTGCTTAGTGTAGCCTCCAAAATGAATATTATTCAAGCCATTAATTTGCCTGTTTACTTCCCAACTCTGCTAACCTAGCAGAATACATGCTGCATCTTTTGGATGTACATAGATAACTATGTTTCTGTCTCCATCTAACAAAAGACTTCAGAAAGTCAGAGCAAGTTTGTCTCCTTCTCCCCAAACAAATTTGGCTCATGAGTTTCTAAAATTTCCCTTGTTAAATGGCTTACCAATTACATTTCATTTGCATTTGGCAAGTCCTGTCCCTACCCATGCCTCCTAAAGCACACTCCACCAGGTCCATGGCTATTGAACGTTTGTTGATGACTGTGCAGCAGCTACCTGGTCTAATGTTCATAGCTTTATTGCTTATTACAAATTGTGTTTGACTGCTAGGAGTAAGGCTGTCTTTGGTTCTGCAGTACTCCAGAATGTCTTTCCATGAGGGCCACCGAAGGTCAGCATAGCTGGGGACTCTGTCCCAGTTGTTGAGGAACAAATGAAAGGACAACATCAGATATTAAAGTTATGTACTCACCATAACTATGCATGTATATTGTCCATTTTTCATTCTTATCAGTTCCCCCCGTCTGATGCCTTGTCTCTCAAGTTAGCACTCAACAAGGCGGCCTGATCATCAGTGGTTCCCAACAAATGGGTGCTAAACATTGTTGGTAGGGGTTACAAATGGTAGTAGAAAGACCACCCTCCTCCATTCAGGCGGGTTCCCTGCTCATTCATTTGACCAGGCTTTGTTATTCTCTCCTATTTTCCAACAAATGGTGGACTCTGGGATCTTAGAACCAGTCCCTTCTTCGGAAAAAATGAGAGGTTTCTACTCCAAAGTTTTCTTGCTTCCCAAAACAGAGCAGTTGTGGAGGTTGGTGTTGGACCTTTCTTTTCTGAATACGTTATTCAAGGTTCCCAAGTTCAAGATGCTCACCCTTTAGACAGGGCTTCTTCTGTTGCCAGACAACTTCTTCATGGTGACCCTGGATTTGAAGGAGCAGTATCATCATATTCCCATTGCTCATCACTCCGTGAGATATCTGGGATTTGTTGTGTCTGGTTTGCAGTATCAGTTTTGTGTATTGACCTCTGGGCTATCCACTGCGCTGTGTTCCCTGAATGCCCTTCTTTAGTAGTTGCCCACTGCTGAACTCTGGAATTCACATCTTTCCATACTTGGACGACTTGCTGATCTATGCCGAGTCTGCATCCAGGTATTTGGACTTGCTAGAGAAGGCCTTGACCTTACTGTTTCCATTTAGAGTTCAAGTTGAACCTCCAAAATTCATGTCCGACACCCTTGCAAAGACTCATCTTTCTGGGGTGCTTGATTAGCTCTAAAAAGAGAATAGTCTTTCTGCCCAAAGACAAGGTCCTGTCATACCAGACTGTTTCTGGAATGCTCCAAGAGGAATGTTGCATCATTGAGAGAATTCCTAAAAATTCTTGGACTGATGGCATCCATGATTCTCATGATACTAAGGGACCTGTCTTAACATGAAAAAAAAAATGTAATGGTATGTCTGCAATTGTTGCACCCAACACCTCCACTCCATGGAGTGTCTATGGTTGGATGAGAGTTACAGTGGTGGATTGATTAGTTAAGTATCAGTTCAGGGCGTCCTTTCTCCCCTCCAGTGCCAGTGCAGTCTAACCAGACAGATTCAGCTGACTTCATTTGGGAAGTTGTGTCAGTGGGGATGCAAGTGCAAGCCACTTGGGGGCACAAGGAAGCATGCAAGCACATCAGTATCAAGGAGATGTTGGTGATAATTTACACCTTGAAAATTCTTCTCCACCTTTGGATGCTGAGTCCTCTTTTTGTGGTTACTGATAACACCCCAGTGATGTGGTACCTCAACAACAAGGGAATAGAAGATCTTATCCTCTGTCCTGGTTCACAGTGATAGTCTGGGAGCAGGCTTCTCGGTATTCTCCGACTCTTCAGACATCAGATTTCCCATCAGCACACTGCTGTCAGACAGATTAAGCAGATCCTTGGCAGACCTGCATGGGTGGAAGCTTATGGCAATGGTGTTCTAGAATCTAGTCCAGATGTTTGGAAAACTTCAAACAGATCTGTTCACCTCCTTTCAAAACAGACAGCTGGAGAAATTCTGTTTTGGACATACATGCAGCCATGCTTGGAGGACATACGCATTCTTGATGTTCTTCGTGTTTGACTGTTGCAGTCATCACTTTTGGATTATCTGCTTGCAGTAGCCCTCAGTCGGCCTAATCATCAAAGTCTTGGGTCCTGTCTCGGTTGCTGTCTCATCTTCCGTGACGTCAGGTAGTCAAGGGTATAAAGCATGCAGCCGACTCCATTACATCAGTCTTTCTTGCCGTGCGGTGCCCGAAGCAGAATCAGTTTGCAAGTGCCGGTCGGCCGACTCCTGAAATTTTCATTTTCGAGTTGCAGAACCGAAGTCTTCAACTAAAGCTAAGTACCCCGTTGGGGAAACTTTTTCTTGCGCTAAACCGATGTCAGTAAAAGTCAGTAATTGTATTTCTTGTGGAAAGCAAATACCTCATAAAGATTTTCATTCATACTGTATTCCTTGCCTAGGCCCTGACCACGGCGTACCTCACTGTTGGTTTTGTGCCTTATTTAAATAACAAATTATTTGTCGTCTGTTATTTACGCTTCTAAATATTTTGGTGCTCAGTTCAATTATCCAGATAGGTCTTCGGTAAGCCACCTGACTACCAACATTCCGAAAAAATGCAAAGATAAAGACAGAGACAGGCCGCCTAGGTCCAAAGCTGCCGATGCTTCTCATAAGCTAGTTGCCAGTTCACCGGTACTGAGTGAGGCACTTTCGCAGCCCCTGATACCTGATACTTCAGATTCGCAGGCCTCTACTGAGACCCATTCGGAGTCCGGTATGCTGTGAGATGCTTCAACTGTGGAACCTGCGGATGTCGCTACCTTGGATGAGTCCGGAGCCACTGTGCAGGCACCGGCTTCTGAGGGTGTATTCAGGCCTACTGACTTGCATATTAAACCGACGCCATCTTCTTCTTCAAGGCCTAAAACTCGAACCATGTCTAGAAAACCAATGCCCAGACCGCATGGTCAGGCCTCTATGCCTAAAAAAACAAACGATAAGAATGGCTGAAGTCCTTGTTACTTTAATCAGGGGAAGCCAACCTTCCCCCTGTAAGAGACATGGGACTGAATTTGCTTGTGATACTTCTGACCAGGATTCTGAATTTTCTGTTTCCTCTGATGACCAAGATTTACCCTGCTCTACCTATGAGGATTCTGATGCAGAGGACTCTATTCCCTCTGCTTCCCCCTCAGAGGATTTCTCTTTTGGTGTAACCTTGCATGCTCTTAGGGAGCATTTTCACTGGGAAAGCTAGGATTACTCTGATTCTAAAAAGAGGCATAGGGATTTCTTATTCCTGCCCCAACACAGGCCTTTAGCTATCCCTCCTGTACTAGACATTGTTGATGATGCCTTTTCGGAATATAGCTTGGCCCCTGACTCTTTACCTCCTGCTCCCAGAAAACATGATAAGTATTACAGGGTTCCTGACTCTCACAAGTTCCTTTTTAAAAATCCTACTGCGGATCCTGAGACCATTTCACAGGAAGCCAAGGGAATTAAGGCTACTACTGCCAAATATCCTACCCCCTCTGATAGAGATTCCAGGGCACTGGATAGATGGGGTAAGAAGGTATACAATTCTGCAGCCATGGCCATTAAGCTACCAGTTTCATATGTTAAAGTATCAGCAGCGTATTATTGGATTGCTTAAACAGAAAATGATGATTCCTGACTGTGCTGAAAGTAAGGATTTACAGGATTTGATGCATTCTGCTGAACAGGTTGGAAAACATACTTTGCAATGTGGTTTTGATTCACTAGAGTAATCTTACAGGGCTGCTGTCACTGGGTCTGTACTTAGAAGGCATGCTTGGCTTAAGGAGCAATCTTTGCCAGATCATGTTAAAGCTAAATTGCTGGATGCTCCATGAAATCAGGACTGCGTGTTTGGCAACAAAGCAGAAGAAGTTCTTAAAAAGATGGAGGAAAAAGCTAAATCTATGCAAACTGTTAAAGATTTCCTACAAGTACAGCCGCCAAGATTTAGCAGGCATTGGCCCTCTAAGAATTGGTCCTTTTCTGCATCTTCCAGGCCTTCTCAGTCCAAACCCAGAACCAGCAGAACACCCAGGTTTCAGTCCCAGGGTACGCACAGGACTAAGCAGTGGGGGGCTCCCACTTCCAAATCAGGGGTAGTAAGACTCCCTCCTGTGGTAAGCTGTCTCAATGACTTAACTTTAAAACTTCCAAGCACTTCTCAACTGACTGCTCCTTTAGGAGGAAAGATTGCTCTGCAGGCAAAAAACTGGGAACTCATTACCCAGGACAAATGGGTTTTAAATATAGTTTCCCAAGGATACAGATTTCACTTCAACATGTTACCAACCCCAAACGGTTGGCCAGATGTACCCCCAAATCAGTGGACAGAGGAATCAAAAACAAGTACTCTCTCTCTCAAGCAAAAAGGCTGTTCAAACTGTACCAGAAGAGGAAAAGGGACAAGGTTTCTACTCGAGACTTTTCCTGGTACCCAGAAAAGACAACTCATGGTGTCCTATCCTGGCCCTTTCTATCCTAAACACCTTTTTGGTGAGTCCAAAGTTCAAGATGCTAACTCTTCACCAGTTGCTTCCTATGCTAGGCAAGGATGCCTCTTCAAAGCAGGCTACATGCATTATCAGTTCTTTGCACTGCCCTTTGGCTTATCTACTGCACCCGGGGTATTCACAAAGTGCCTAGCTCCAATCATTGCATTTTACAGGCAAAGAAGTGTTCAAATATACCCATACCTGGAAGATTGTCTAATTCAGGAAGAAAGCCAGGACATACTTTTGAATCATCTGGCATTTGTACAAAAGGTGCTAACTTGTCTGGGGTACACCATAAACGAAAAGAAATCACATCTTGTACCCTCTCAACAAATTATATTCCTGGGAGCAAGCTAGAACACAACTTTCCCAGATGGCTTTCCTCAAGCCAGAGAAACGAATTCATTTGACAACTTACTTCAAACTAATTGCCACAAAAACCCTGCTATCTGCAAGGCAAATACTGCAAGCCTTGGGGTTCATGGCCTCCTGCATTCTACTAATTCCATATGCAAGACTGCATACGAGGAAACTACATTGGTATCTAAAAAGCCTATGGTGTCAACATTCTCAGGATCTAGAAGCAATGATTCCTATCATACCTTGCCTACAATTAGAATTCCTTTGGTGGGCAGAGGCCTGCCACCAAAACAAGGGACTACCATTCACTCTACCCCCTGCCACCCAAACCCTAACAACAGACGCATCATACTATGCATGGGGGGCTCACCTGGCATGGAAGTGCATTCAGGGCAAATGGAACCCAAATCAAATGCACCTGCATGTCAATCAGAAAGAAATGTTAGCTGTACAGAATGCTCTGACAGACATCAAGGACCACATTCTTCCAGGACAATTAATGGTAAACACTGACAACACCACTATGTGGTACATAAACAAGCAGGGGGGTACCCATTCATACCCCCTCTGCAGACTAGCCATGGCTCTGTGGAACACAGCCTTGAGCTACCAAGTGCATCTACAGGCTCAGTTCCTGCCAGGAAAACTAAATACACTGGCAGACGAACTAAGCAGAAATCTCATGGACCCACACGAGTGGAAACTGGAACCAAAGACTTTCAACGTATTGATAAACAAATGCGGGAGCCCAGATATAGACCTGTTAGACTCCCCCCAGAACTACCAATTGGACAAATTCTGCACAAGGACTACCCACAAACAAGCTTCGAAAGTGGATGCTCTGTCCATCAGCTGGAAAAATCTATCGGTTTATGCCATTCCTCCACTGTCTCTCCTCTCCAAAGTACTAGTAAAGATCAAACAGGACAAACCAAGGACGATACTGATTGCACCAGACTGGCAATGCCAACACTTGTACCCCCTGTTGCGCAGTGTGTCACAGCTGGCTCCATGGCACCTGCCTCAGACCCCTATCCTGCTGTCACAGCAGGAGAGCCAGATTCTGCACCCTCCGCTTCAAACCCTGAACCTGGCAGCCTGGCTAATTACCTAATCTCTCCGTTACAATCCTTCAGTAAACAAGTGTTGGATGTCATCTTGGAGGCAAGGAGGCCTAGTACCATAAAATCTTATGCTGACAAATGGAAAATATTCTGTGCCTGGAACCAAACTCAAGGGATGGGCACAGCAGCGCACAGTTTACCTCAGATTCTTCAATACTTAACTGAGATGCTTCACAAGGGCCTTTCTTTTCCCCCCATCAAAATTCATGCCTCAGCCATTTCAGCTCATTATAACACAGAACCTCCCCTCTTCTCACATCCACTTCTCAATCAGTTCCTCAGAGGGGCCAAAAACCTAAGACCACCCAGGAGAGCCCCAACTCCAGCCTGGGACCTTAACTTTGTATTGGAAAAACTCACTCTTCCTCCTTTTGAGCCAGCTGCAAGTGCAGAGTTAAAAGTCCTTTCTTGGAAAACAGCTTTCCTCTTAGCAATCACTTCAGCAAGAAGGGTATCTGAATTACAGGCCCTTAATGGTGGTGGAGCCTTTCATCATCTTTCATGCGGACAGGGTGTCCTTCAGGAACAATCCCTCCTTCATGCCCAAGGTAGTATCCATTGTGGCTCTTAATCAGTCCATTCATTTGCCAACCTTCTTTTCTAATCCACAGAACAAAGGGGAACGGATACTGCACTCTTTAGATGTGCACAGACAACTTAGATTTTACTTGGACAGGACTAAACCTCAAAGGAAATCTGAACTGCTGGTGGCATTTCCTGCAGGGGCAGAGGGGAAGGCTATTTCAAAGAAAACCATTTCTAAATGGAGAGGCCGCTGCATTCATTTCTGCTATAAGCACTATGGGAAACCTATCCCACAGGGGATTAGATCACATTCAACCAGGGCTGCATCTACCTCTACAACCTTTCTCAGAGGTGTCCCTACCAGGGACATTCTAGAAGCTGCTACCTCGGGTTCTGTACATACTTTCACCAAGCATTACCATTTGCCAATTTTCTCCAAATCCAGAGCTGGCTTTGCCACTGCAGTCTTGCAGGGCCTTATAGCTGGTCCTAATGCTATCTAAATTCCTACTCCCATCCTTAGCTTTGGGAGTCTACGCAAATGTGATGACTGCAACAGTGAAACACAAAGAACATAGTACAGTTGTGTACACTTACCATAAATGTAGATGTTAGACTGTATTCACTGTTGCAGTCCTGGTTACCCTCCCTCCAGTCCCCTGACTTCTTTTGGCTATACCTCTTTTCTCCTTTACTATGCTTAAAAGCTTTTTGGTGTATTTGCTTTTTTGTTGGAGGTATAACTTTACATATATATATATATATACACATATATATATATATATATATATATATATATATATATATATATATATATATATAGATACAATATAGATAGATATAGATAGATATATAAATATATATATAGATAGATATATATATAAGTGCTTCCCATTAGGTGGGCACCTGACATCTGGGGAAAGAAAAAATGATGTAATGGTGTCGGCTGCATGCTTTATATACCCCTGACTACCTGACATCACGGAAGATGAGACCGCAACTGACGCAGGACCCAAGACTTTGATAATCAGGCCGACTAAGGGCTACTGCAAGCAGATAACCCAAATGTGATGACTGCAACAGTGAATGCACTCAAACATCTACATTTATGTTAAGTGTACACAACTGTACTTTCCCTTGAACATGAATGTTCCTATATGGGTTTCCTGCCTTGCCTCTGGTCCACAAGGTACTTCTGAAAGTTCAAGAAGAAATGCCAGAGATCATTGTGGTGACCCCCTATTGGCCTGGGTAATCTTGGTTCTTCCTATTAATGGTATTGGTCATGGGCAATTACCACAGACTTCAAGTGCTGGATCTGCTCACATAGTCTTGGGGGGGGGGGGTGGAATTTTAAGAGACATCGACAGCCTGGATGAGTCGGTCTTGACTCTGTTTTGACACTTGTTTCATGAGGATGTACAGCAGGTGTTAAAGGAGGCCAGAAGTCCTGCTACTAGAAAATCCTATGTTTACTAATGGATGAGGTTTTCTAAGTGATGCTTAAATGGAAATGCAGGGTCCATTGAGGTCAATATCCCTCTCGTCTTGAAATATTGGTGTGAGCTACTTCAGGGTGGCTTATTATAGGTGTCCATTAAGGTGCTTTTAGTGGCCATCTCTGCCTGTTTGTCAGTGGGACCCCTGTCGTTCTTCTCTTTTGGTGAAACAGTTCATTAAAGTAGTATTCCATCTGAGACCTTTTCACATCCAAATTCCTCCTTTGTGGGACCTAAGCTATTTTCTTGAAAAATTGACCGTACCACCTTTTGAACCAGCAGCTCATGCATATCTCAAGTTCTTAATGCGGTAACCTGTTTTGCTTATTTCTCTGACATCTGCAAGGCAAGTTTTCTGATCTGCAAGCTCTCATGGTGGGACAACCTCACCTGATTTTCCAATGGGATAGGGTTTGTTATGCACTAATCCTTCTTTTATACAAAAAGTGGTTTGAGAATTCACTCTGTCTATTAATCTCCTTGTGTTCTTTCCGGAAGCTAAGAATACGGGAGATGGAATACTTCATACCTTGGATGTGCATAGACAGCTCAGGTAATACCTTGACGGAACAAAGCCTTTTAGGAAAGCCAGAAGTCCCCTCCCCCCCTTTTCTGAGGCAGAGAAAGGTCAGGCTGTCTTTAAGCAATCCCAACTGCATGTTGGTTGTGCTCTGATATTATTATTTTTTTAATCTTATTTCATTATTATTATTATTTATTTTTACACCCACCATAGAAAAGTGAATCCAGTCAAGGTAAAAACCCATTCTACCAGGGCCTTTCCCTCTTCTGTGGCATACTAGAAATGAGTGGAATGTACAAGTTTTCTAGAGGCAGCTGCTACTTCCTGCATCCATACCTTCGTGTGAGCACCACAGAGTAGATTATTTTTCTAGATCCAGAGCAGGCTTCACAAAGACCTTTCTCCAGGGGCTCCTGGACCCTTACCCAACCTGGGAAGGAGGAAGGATAAGCTCTGGAAGTCTACCCATATGCCAGTAAGGCAGTGTGTTTGTTGAGCATAGTACAGCTGTGCAAGTTTCAATTGCCTGTAACAGTAGATATTTGTAGAACAGTGCCTTACTGGTAGTACCCTCCCACCATCCCCCTTTTGGTGGGTGTATAGTTGGAGGTGCTGTTATTTTTTGGTTCAGTAACATTTTTTGTTGTGCGTTTGTCTGTATGTATGTGTTTTGGCTTGGAACAGGTGGTGTTTGCAAAGCTTGTATTTCAATCTTCTCTTCCTGTTAGACTCTAGGAAACTGAAGGGGTTCTGTCTGTGAGTGTGAAGGGCTATCACCCTTACAAACGGTCAGTGGGAGGAGTACTGAGCTTTGACAGACTGCCAGTGGGAGGGTAACTGGGCACTACTACTACCATAGGCCGTAAAGGCAGTGTATTCTACGAACATCTACTGTTATAGGTAAGTGGAATTTGCGCAACTGTACTTTATGGCTGAAAAAGGTCTTTGGACCCAGCTCACTTACCTAGTTAAGGAACAAGTTAATAAGTAAATAGATTATTCTTCCAGCTGGAATTACAGAAGTGATTGAAGCTATAAGAAAGTCTTTCATTTATCACTTGGAGGTGCATATTCATAGGGAGTATGGTTGTTGAACAAAACTTTTTTATAATGTTAATGAGAGCTCCCTATTACATATGCGAGGCCTTTAACTGCAAGCCCTGAAACTTCAAGAAGTATAAGCTATGTGTAATACTTGTTAACATTGAGTGAATCTCAGAAGTCATTGGGAACCCATTAAAGTCTTTTTATAGGGGTGATGCGGCCCCCTTCCCACTCCAGCTATTTGTATTTACTGAATCTAAGATTGCTGTACATTAAATTAAGGGGAATACTTTGAGGCTCTACATTGACTTTATATTACCATATTTACAGTTTCATTGTCACTATTCGGAAGGTTCCAGTTGCAATACATGGAATTTCAACAGGCACCCGCAAACATTTCTGCTAGTAATGGTTTAACATGTTTGAAAACTATGCCATGTCAATCAAAAGAAGTGACGTATCATATTAGTTTTAATTTTATTTTTAACCTGTTAAATTGGAAACTGTGCTTACAATTTTAGAAAGTAAGGCTCACCCCTATTTTTTGTTTCTTTCTTTTAATTCAGAAATAATTAAACTTCACCTGTGATTTTTATCATGCAAGCTCTGTTCTGGAAGGATAGCCTCTTTGGTTCATGTGTGCTCCCTTTGTCTGCATACAGGCACATACATAATACACGTATGTGTTCTTAGGGTTCTTATGGACTAATGCCTCACTGATGTTTTTTTCTAATAGTTTCAGTTTGAAAGAAGAAAACCAGACGGGACAACAACCTTAGGATTTGTCCATCCTTCTGAGCCATTTGCGAGAGGTCAGCCTTTACACAAAAGTAAATATTTAGTATTAATCTTGGAAATTTTTAAAATGTGTTTGGTCACAACAAAAGCATAACATACCTGCTGTTAATATTAAACATTAAATGCTGTGTATTAGTTTGCTGCTTAACACAGAAGTAATGCCTTTTACCTAGAAAGGTACATTAACTAATACATCTTTCCCATCCTTGTTCTGCCTGCCTCTGGATTATTTGTACACAAAATATAAGGACTAAAAGCTACCATGGGAATGTAAGGCTACCCAGGGACTGACTTGTTTGCTAGAGAGAAGAGCATAGTCCTCCTCCTCCTCTTTCACTTGGTTTAGCCCGACAAGAGGAAGATTGCAGTGGACATGTTCTTCCACCTTTAATAAGGAAGACACCTGTATGCCTTTGCACCCTTTTCTGTGATTTATATCCTGTTGCAGGGGTTAGATAAGAAGTACCAGATGTCATCCTTACCATTCCATGGTGGCCAAGATGCTTTTTTCATAATGTCAGGTGTCTGGTAGTATAGTAAACTATCTCATTTCAAACCAGGGAAGTCCTGTCCAGGTGGAGTGACAACTAGCTCCACCTCAGCAACTTGGATGCTCATTTTTAGGTCCTGTGCTACCTGTTCTTTCATCTGGAGTCTCAAGGGTGTTTGAAGCCAACACTGACCAGACCTGTTCTGCTATGTGAAGAAGTAATTCTCCATTTGTACAAACAGATAAATGAATACTGCCTCTTTTGGTTTGTTAGCAGCTGATTCTAACCTATTTCAGTCATCTTAATAACTTGGGTCTTAGTTATTTCATGATGATTGTGAATATCTCCAGCATCTCTGTCCATCACAACCTTCTGGAAAGCAGAACTGCAACCCATCAGCAGCTGGTTAAACAGTTCCTTGAAGGGCTGCTATATACAGTATGTGCTCAGCTGGGACTTGAACTTCAAGCATTCTTGCCTTTTCTCTGTTCAGAGTTCTGAAAAATTTGTTCTTGGTAACCATCATGTAGCTTGACAGGATCTTGGAGCTGCAGCAGATTCTCAATAGGAGCTCTGTTTGTTTTTTTACAAGAGAGAAATGTCCTTAGGACTGACTCACACTTTTTTCTGGAAACTTTTGTGAGAACTCTCCTTAAAACCATCCATTCATCTCCCTGTTTTCCTTCCAGGGGTAGACTAGAATGGCAAATAGCCACTCGTAGTTTACATTTGAACTGCCTACTCAAATTTTACATGAAGAGGGTGCATGCTTCAAGAAGATGGTCCAGTTGTTGCTGTTTGTTCTGCTCTGCATGTGAAGCGACTTGCAGTGGGTAAGCATTGTCTTTTACAGTCAGTGGTGAATCCCCATTGAAAAATGCTACTATCAAAGGCTATTCCACTAAGAATGTAGTTGATTTCAGTGCTTGTTTCACAATATCTCTGTTGTGACATCTGATTTAATGGCACTTGTTTCTTAGTTTTTACTGTCACCAAGCGTTGTGTAATTCAGGCCAGTGTTTCATGATTTGTTCTTTATCAGCTTGGAGCTTCAGGACTTTGGCTGCGGAGTCCTTGGCTGTGGTCTTCCTTTGAGTCTGGCCTTCTGGAAGGTTTACTTTATATTCCTTGGGATTCTTGCAAAAGTTACCCAATGTAAAAAGCCTCCAAAGTTGGATACAGTACATTTACAATCTGAACGAAGGCCTTCTGCATTAGGTGCTCATTATTCTCCCACCATCTTCAGTGTCTAGATGGCCAGCACATTCGGTGGCTGTATATGGATTTTTCTCTAAGCTGGGCAAGTGTAATTTTTTTTAAGTCTCATATTTTTTTCTCCATCTTTTTGCTCACTCAGTGCACAGAAGTCACATCCTGTTGCTCAGGGGTTAGACATGCCCCCTAAGTCTGACACGTGTCACTTTGTGAGCTGGCCGGGGATGAACAAGGCCCCCTGGAGGTGTGGGCTGGAGAAAAATACACAATTGTGTTGAACTGAGGAAACCAAAAATGGAAATCCCCCAAAAATTATCCATTGAAGAAGGCCTCATTTCATGTGTGGTGAATAGGCAGCTGTTATATTGTATTAGTATGAATGGATGCATATACAAGCCATGCCTAGCCAGTAACCAGAGGCCATAATCAAACCTGTACTTGTATCCGTGAGGTTAAGACCTTAACCATTTTCTCGTCCCTCTTCCAATATGAATCATGAGATAATTCTGTTATTAATGTTAATACTAAAACAGTGCACACCAAATAAATGGTTGAAATTCTTGCTGTTACCCAAGCATTTTATATAATTTTTTCCAACAATCACTGCTGCCATAGTCCCTCTCATGACCGTATTCTGCTCCTTTTTTGGTTTATTTATGCAAGTATGGAAAATACCTCACAAATTTCATGACATTTTACAGATACTCTTCAGTTGTACAAACCGTGTACATCCCACAGTGATGTCAGCAATGTAACACTGTATGTCTGTAACTGATCAAATATTATAGTACATTTCTGAAAATAATATGCCAAAACCTCAGCCATTACGGTAGCCTGCATACCAAGCAGACATTCAGCATGGTGCTGCCAATGGATTCCGTATGTAAGGCGTAATGAGAAACTGTGGCAATGAGCATCACTAAACCAGTGTATCTGAATATAAAATGTCTAATGAAATGCTTTTAGCTGGGGATTCTGGGGCTGAGATTCATTAAAAAAAGAATCCCTGTGTTTACACAGTTAAAGGAGAATCGGTTTGGGGATGTGTTTATGCACAACAAGGAAGATCTCATCATCATCTACTCTGCATGTCTCTGAATTGGATCTAAACGTCACTTTTCAATGGTAATTGCCACTGTTAGCCCGTGCATCCTGTTGGTGCAGGTACCCCCAGTTCAATCACATACCACTGATCCTGTAGCTAACACCCTTTACTGTGTCCACTCTGGACACACACACACACACACACACACACACACACACACACACACACACACACACACACACACACACTAATCGTAGATCGCTCACAGTTCTGTAGACAGACACACGCCTATACCCACTGGCACATACATTTGCACACCCCCACCACTACTCTTCTAAACACTGTGACATTACCTTGTAATGCGGTGTTTCCGTTTGGAAGTAATGAATAAATGTGACATTTTGGCCATGTTAATTAATACACTGAATCAACTTGCTTTGTAAATTCTTTCTTGCAGGCATTTCCAGGGAAAGCACAAGCTTAATTAGCATAGGCCGTTTCCCTGGAATACCTCATTAGCACGTATCATGGTCATGAAGGGCCTATCCCTGAATCATATTGGTAATCCACCAGTGGGTAGCCTCTTGTTTTATAGCATTTGTCAGCATTGTGTGCTGTTGACAAATAGTTGAGAAAGGCAGGAGCTTTGATGACTGTTAAACTCTACATAGAGACACCCCACTTTCATTAATGTTTAGAAGGACCGTGAAGAGAAAACTGTAAGTAAAACAAATTTTGTTTCTATTAATATTTGTACAAGACATTTTGTGATGTAAATTGCGTGTTGCATTGTAAAGTAGTTTTTATGTACAATCCTGGCAAATGCAGGTATATTTTATAGTGTCATAGCAGAAATCACACCTGCAGAAATGCATGAATGACATATGAAGAAGAAATTTGGACATGGGAAAGGAAGAGATTTAATGTGGTGTAATATTTATGCAAAAGAGAAAGCAAAACTAACCAATACAAAAAGAGCAGCACCAAAGATATTTGAAGAGAAGTACAGGCAAAGGAATCTGGATATTGAAAACTTTACAGTACAAAAAAATAAGAAGACTAAGAGGAAAAGCAGAAAAAGAGATTAGATACGGCAAAAGTCAAAGAAATAGAAATTGAGGTTATGGAGCAGCTGCAAAGAGAAGTATTAGTGTAGAAAATCAAATGCAGAAAGCACAATAGGATAGAGCAATGGATATCCAAATTAAGGAGAAACCAGTGGAACAGGAAGCAATTGGTCAGGTGCCATATCAAAATATTTTGGAGCCTTCCACAGGAAACCAGTATAAACATTCACTTGAAGCTAGACAGCAAGGAAAGGAACAGGAAACTGTGGAAACTCTGATGCAGTCAATGCTGAGAAGTGATAGGCCAGTGAGTTCCCATATGACAGAGCAACAGATGACACAGGATGAAGTTGAAGAGAATGTGCCACAGGAAGATGCTATAGAACTTTCTATAGAATGCCTACAGAAAACTGAACAAGGGATGTGCCCTCAGTTTGGAAGAAAATGAGCTAAGAGAAGAGTTGCTTGATTTAATGGACAGGGGTAGATATATTAAGATCAATGAAAGAAATAGACTGCAGAAGGTCAATAAAACCCAAAAAGTAAGAAGTCTGATAAAACAAATGAATGTAGTAATTAGGACTGTCCATACAGGTCCAAACAGGACATATTACTGTGCTGCTAAATTAATAACTGATAAAAGTTCTACCACAAGAACATAGGGTAGTGAGGGAAAGGAAGGGGAGAAATTGAATGCCATCATGGAAGTATTGAATAGAGAAAACTATAAAGCAATTAAGACATGAAGTGTCACTGTTAGAAGATGATAGAAGAGGAAATAGATCAACAACAATACTAAGAAAGATAGATGTGATTAAAGCAATGCGCCGTATTAGAACAGACCAGGATCTATCATACACTATCACAAATAAACTAAAACTTTCAGCACAGGCAGAAAAACTTAGAAGATAAACTGAAAAATATAAGGGAAAAGTACAAAATAAGCAATTTATTGATGACCCAAAAAAGTTTTATAGAGAATTGGGAAAAAAGGTAAAAGGAATTGAAAGACCACCAAAAAAAGAGGAAGTAGATATATTTTGGAGAAGTATCTATGAAGATCCTGTGGGACATAAAGATGATAAATGGCTAGAAGTAGTAAAAGAAAGAAGTTTAAAGGTACAGGATATGAAATGAAAGGAAATAACAGCCAAAGCGATTGAAACCATTAACAAAAAGCCTCTAACTGGAAACCCCAGGCCCAGATGCAGTACCTAACTTTTGGTTAAAAGTACTAACATCTCTGCACAAGGATTTAGCCATGAGTAAGAACTTTTTGTATGCACACCCGAAATGGACACCAGCGTGGTTAACAGGAAAAACAATGCTCTTACTTAAGAGTGAACCTGCAAGCTACCCTAAAAATTATAAACCATTAACTTGCCTTCCGATATAAACTATACACTGGAACTGACGCCGACCGAGTTTATAGTAATTTAGAAGAAAACTCAATTATGGCAGTAGAAAAAAAGGGCAATAAAAGAAAGTCATATGGAACAAAGGATCATTTGTTGTTAAAGTTATAATGGAGAACTGTAAAAAGGGGAAGAATCTAGGTATGGCATGGATTGAGTGCAAAAAAAGCATTTGATAGTATCCCAAATTCATGGATATAAGAGTGCTTAAAAATGTATTGGATACACCCTACACTGATTGATTACATTACAGTAACCATGAAACAATGGCAGACCACTTTGAGATTAAGCCATGATAAAGGACAGATTATTATCCCAGGGATAAAAATTCAAGGCGGATATTTCAGGGTGACTCTGTCACCGTTACTATTCGGCCTTGCCATTAATAGGCCATGGCTACAATTTGGCTCCTAGAAAACAACAAAGTCTAATGACTTCTCATCTTTTCTTTGTCGATGATTTAAAATTGTATAGCTCATCAGATGAGGAACTGAAAGCACAGCTGCAGGTTGTCAAAACATTTTCAGATGATATTAGAATGTCATTTGGTCTTGAGAAATGTGCAAAAGCAACCTTTAAAGCAGGAAAACTGCAGCATCAGGAAAACATCAGTTTGGGACAAGAATGTGATATAAAAGAACTTAAGCAAGAGGGAGTGTATGAATACTTTGGAATTGATGAAGGATCGGCAATAAAACATGAACAAATGCAAATAAAACTCAGTAAGAAATAATTTAAAAGACTTAAATTAATCCTGAGAAAAGCATTGAAATCTAGGAACAAGATCCGAGCTGTAAATCAATTTGCTCTTCCTGTCCTAACGTACAGTTTTGGAGTGATTGACTGGCCCCAAAAAGTGTTGGATAGATTAGATATTAAAAGAAGGATGCTTCATGCTCACCAAATAATTTATAAAAATCAGTGTATACCAAGATTATATATTCCCCGTTCCGAAGGAGGGATGGGCCTCCTTGATATTGATTACATGTATAGATCTGCAATCGTGGGACTCCACACATATCTACTGACCTCACAAGATCCAAATGTAGTGAATGTTTTGAAACATGAGGAGAATACATCTAAGATGACTTCTCTGCTTAATTTAGCAGAAGCATATCAACGTCAAGCAGGAATGGAAATCAAACCAGAAGTAGATAAAAACCAGGTAGCAACTGAATATGCCAAAAAACAAAAGAAAGAATGTAAGATGAAGGATCAGATGAGAAGGCAAGAAATGTGAAAAAAACATAAATATAGTTGCAAGTATAGAAAACCTTATAGAAAACTTCTGGAAGAGCCTCATGGTGATCAAGAATGAATGCAGGAATGGTTAAGGAGAGGCAAATTCAAACCAAAAAATTAAAGGTTAATATTGGCAGCCCAAGGTAGTGGGCTATGTACACACTGGTTTACAAAGTCCATTGAACATGTTGGAGAAAGACAAATGTAGGTTTTGTGAAACCAAATTGGAAACAGTCACACCTTGTTGCTGGTTGCGATACACTAATGGCAGGAGGACTGTATACTGAAAGGCATAATAATGTGGCAAGACTGTTGCACTGGAGATTGTGCAAACATTATGATATCAAAGTGGCTGAAAAACACTGGAAACATGAGCCACAAAGCATCATAGAAAATGAAGTTTATATCACATGAGATCACCCATTACCAACACTTCAAAAGATGGATGCTAGAAAACCAGATGTAGTGGTCCAAGAAAGAAGACCAAAGTAGCATTGTTCATTGAAATCAGCAGACCCAGTCTTAGTCAATAGTGTCTTGCTTGCAGAGAGACACAAAGTCATAAAATACCAGGATCTACAAGAAGAAATGAGAGCAATGTGAAAGAAAGATACCCAGCCAGTTCCAGTAGTAGTGGGAGCAACGAGTCTCATAAAAAATTATTTACAATCATATTTAGATATGTTGCCAATCTATGTAACCCATACGAATTACAGAAGGAGTCATTACTGGGCACATTGTGGGTGCTGCGAAGGGCACTTTTGGCTGACATCAAAGATTGAAACAGTACTAATTTCATGAACTTTAATCATACTTTGTCTTAGGAATGGGGTCCATTCAGTCATTGTATTAGAAACCCAAAAGATCTGGAGAAATTAGAAAATGCAGAAATGAAGAAATATAGTTGCTTTCCATGCCAAATATGTTCAGACAGATAATATCATTTACATTGGAAATACTCCAGCTAAAAGCACTAGGAATCCCTTTATAGAAAAATTGTCAGCTCTAGATCCAGTAATCCATTTCTTAGTTGGGAGCAGGTTGCCTGTGAAGCCCAAAAAGACAGCATGGGAAGAAGCTTTGAAGAGCAGAATGTTATTAGAAAATGTCCATATTCAGTTTTAGAGATAAGAACATTCCTTGCTAAGGCAGAAGTGTTCTGAAGAAGTCTGAATATCTTATCTAGCTTAACTAATAAAAGTATTTTCTACACATCTTGGGAAGTGATTCTTGGAGATTCATGTTTGTACTGGCTTCGTGTCTTAGCGACATCAATATGGTTACTTTAGTTTGCATATTTCAAGGCATCAGGTGACCAGTCATACCAGCAGAAAGTTGCTACTGACAAAACTATGGTAGGAAAGAAAGCTTTTAAAAATTGGTGACAGTAGCATGTTTGTAGAGATTAATTATTCCATGTACATCAGGCAAAAGAAAAGCAAATTTATCCCAATAGTCAGGGAATGTGGAGAGGCAGGTGTGAGATTCAAGTTGCTGTATCCAGCTGTCTTCAGAATATTCTTTCCTGGAATATTTTTGATTGCAGAACAGGCTAAGGAGGAAATAAAAGTTTATCCAACAAAGAGTGAACCAGCAAGAAGAAAGGGATTCTGCTTCTCATTCTTCTGACAACAGAACCCTGAAATTTTGCCAGTGAAACATGTTCCATTGTTCGTAAGAGAAATGTTTGAAAGGCAGTTCAGATGCTGACTAGAAGAAGCAGGAGTACCTACGACTTCAACCAGAGTCTAGTGATGGGAGATGGATCAGGAAGGAAGACCAGCAACACCATAACTAGTGAATAAATGAGAGACTGTAAAGCTCCAGTCACAGTCTGATTAAATTGTAATTGTTATTCTAAGCCTTTCGGTTTAAGCACTTGGGCTTCAGACCATTTGTTTTACATTAAGAAGGTTTGTGGTCTGCACTGTTGTGGCAGGACAGGTAGCTTACATCCTTCTAAATTGGGAATTGCTGACTGAAGGCTCAGTGTCTGTTATTCTAAAAGTGTATTAGTTCCGGTTTAAATACTTGGGCTTCAGGCCAGTTATTTTACATTAAGAAGGTTTGTGGTCTGTACTGTTATGGGAGGAGAGGTTAGATTCTGCCCATCTGAGCTGGGAATTTCTGGTTAAAGGATTATTGTGCCTGCTTATTTGGACCGTTTCATTCTGAAATTCTTGCACCTTGTTTGCTGCAGCATAGACTAGATTCAGGCCTGCTGAATCTAGCTTTGTTTGTATAACTTGAGCACTAATCCAGGCCATCTTTTTTGGAGAAGGTTCCCCTGCACCCTAGTGGCAGGAGTGTGCAGTTAGAACTCATCTGATTGAAGACTGCTGGAACAGGGCTCAGTTTTGAGCTTTTTTACTGGTTAATTGGGTAATTTGTTTAAATCTGTTTGCTCGTTTTCTATTGTTATATAAAAAAAATTGCACTCATCTGCTTTTACTGTATTTGTGTTTCTTCCTACTTTATTGTATTTATTCTGCTGCATTTATTACTGCTTGTTAGTAGCCTGATTAAATTGTAAAGGTTATTCTAAGCCTTTGGTTGAAGCACCTTGGGCTTCAGACCAGTTGTTTTACATTAAAAAGGTTTGTGGTTTGCACTGTTGTGGCAGGACAGGTAGCTTACATCCTTCTAAGTTGGGAGTTGCTGATTGAAGGCTTAGTGTCTGTTCTAAAAGTGTATTAGTTCTGGTTTAAGCACTTGGGCTTCAGGCCAGTTCTTTTACATTAAGAAGGTGTGGTCTGCACTCTTTTGGGAGGAGAGGGTAGATTCTCCTCTTCTGAGCTGGGAGTTTCTGGTTAAAGTCTAATTGTGCTTGCTTATTTTGAACTGTTTCTTTCTGAAATTGGTACGTCTTGTTTACGGTAGCATAGACTAAATTCAGACCTGCTTTGTTTGTATAACTTGAGCACTAATCCAGACCATCTTTTTTTGGAGAAGGATTCCCTGCACCCTAGTGGCAGGAGTGTGCAGTTAGAACTTGTCTGATTGAAGACTTCCGGAAAGGGGCTCAGTTTTTAGCTTTTTATTAGTTGATTTGATTGAATCAGTTTGCGCATTTGCTACTGTTATGTTTAAAAAAAAAAAAAAAAAAAAAAAAAACACATTTTATGCATCGCTGCTTAGCTAGGGTTAAAGTATTCCTGGCGCCATAAAGTCTGCTTTTCAAATTTTCCCTTAGAACTAGCCAGTTTTTGAATTTTAGCACTCAAATCTGTTTCTTTGAGCTTGGCACTTGTTCAGAACTCGTTGTAAGCAGTAAGTAAGCTACAAATTACTACAGCACTCAACTTCCTCACTTGTCTAGAGGAAAACAGTTTTAGTACTTAATAAATAAGCATCTATCCAGGCATGTCTAAGGGTCAAGCCCCCAGTGTTTTCTCCTGTTTACCTGATGAATCTGGGCATCTTGTGGCAATGCAGCAATTGCCTCATGTACACAGACAACCCTCTCCTCCTACCACCTAACACTACAACCTGTGAGAGATGCACTTGTATAGCCAAACTGGAAGCAAAGCTCTCTTCACTCAAGACTGGACTAGACCGTCAAGAGGAGAAAGTAAACACTTGCACCACACCACACTCACCACATAGTCCTCAAAACCTACACCACCAAAACACACACACAGCAACACAAAACACACACCTACATTCACGGAGGCTCTCAATAAACATCTGTTCAAACAACAGAGACCTCCAAAGCAGAAACACATAAAACCTCCACCCCCCCCCCAATACATCCCAAGTGACACATAGCCCACAAACTCAGTGTGCCACTCAACCACAGCCCATAAGGCAATGCAACGTACCCAACACTCTAGTCATAGGTGACTCTGTAGTGAAGCACACAGATGTTCCACTCACCACGCTAAACAAGGAGAAAGTTACTGTCAGCTGCCTGTCGAGTGCCATGATCTGCCACATAATGCACATACTCGGGTCACTCCACAACAAGTACAAATATGACTCTGTCATTGTCCATGTTGATGTGAATGACCTGAGACTTGCCTCCCTGGACTACATGAAAAGAGACATGGAGGAGCTCTCCAATCTTGTAGCCCAGGCAGGTGTGACCCTAGTCCTGAGTAGCATCCTACCATCACCCAGAATGATACCACAATACAAGGACAAAATGATTGACTTCAACAGTTGGCTAAGCTTCTGGTGTCATTCTAAGGGAATCCAGTATCTGTCTGCCTGGGATGACATGATTGACAGACCACAATGCTTTGCCAGAGATGGCCTGCACTTGTCGCCCTTGGGATTCTGGATACTGGCTAAGGCTCTTGCCACCCCTATAGTGCCTTTTTTTAGGCAAGGTTCAAATGACAAATTCACCATCGTAACAGGTACAAGCAAGCAAAATCTGAGGGTAATGCTACTCTGTGCTAGAAGTCTGTACCTCAAAATGCGGTCACTTGAGGCACTCCTTAAAATGGAGAACATCAACATCTGTGCAGTGACTGAGACCTGGTTCAAGGCTCCAGAGAGCACCCCTGCATTACCAGGCTATAATTCATATCACACCTTTTGGGCCACCTAACCTGGACCAAAACACTAAAGGTGGAGGCGTGTCCATATAGTTGCTCAGTATAATGCATCAGAGATTATCCAAGTGCAACTAACTCTGGGCAAGACCGCAGTCCAACTTGTAACTTGCTACAGATCCCCCACCCATGCCCCAGGATTCCCACTCCTCATTTCTTGATACACTGGAAAATGTTAGGGTACAACCCAACATGCTAATAATGGGCAGTTTCAACTACTCCACCATTAACTGGGAAAACTACTCCTGTACCAACTCTTTTGCTCAAAGTTTTCTGGAATTCATAAATTCCAACGCCTTGGATCAGCTTATCCACGATATCCTAGTCTTGGTCATAACCAACATGGGTGACTGGTGTTCCACACCAGAGGTCAATTCTTCGTTGGTCAGATCCAACCACAAGCTAATCAGACTAGACATCCACATCCTGCCCCCATTAGGCAAACCACCATAAAAAATTTCTACAAAGCCAACTTCACGCTTCTTAAGACAGAAGTGGCAAACGTCACGACACCCATGCAGATGGACAATAGAGGTACGACTGCTGAATCCTACACAAATGCACTTTATAAGCACTTACATGAGTGCATGGATCGTGCTATCCCTAAAAGAACCAAGATGTTATTCTCCAAAAAAAGGAAACCAATCTGATGGTCCCCTGCCATAAACAAACTCTATAACAAAAGAAAGAAACTGTTGCAAAAAAGAGTAAAATCCCATGATTGGAAGAACTCCCTGGTCAGCCTCAGTAAGAAGCTGAGATCCGTCATAAAATCTTCCAAAGCTAGTTATGAAAACAAAATTGCCACTAATTCTAAAGACAGCCGCAAAGCATTCTATAGCTGTGTCAAGAATCTCAATGGCAACACTCAGATCTGCTCTAAGTTACAGCACAATGACACTAAACATGCAGAACCAACTGATACATGCTAACTTTACCCCCATCACCCCAGAGCCCATCTCTGTACCGGAAGAATGCAAAGTTCCTGTAATCACGGCTGCACAGGTAAAAAAAAAACACTCTCCAAAGCCAAGAGCACAGCATCCATGGGACCTGACAACATCCCAGGCTGCATACTACATGAACTACAGAATGAATTGGCACCCCACCTAAGCACCATGTTCAGTCATAGCTTCACCTCAGGCTTTGTGGCTACTGAATGACGCACAGCAACGGTTATCCCACTTCACAAAGGGTGAGCCACCACAGACCCTGGGAACTATTGCCCTATTAGCCTAACGAGCCTGGTCTGCAAGGCTATGAAACGTGTCATCATGGAACTTATAAACAAAGACACAGGTAATCTCCAAACTCTGGACCCCCACCCAGTTCAGATTTGTAAAAGGCAGATCATGTCTCCTAAATCTGATTGACTTATTTGGCGCAGTCTCTAAAGCCGTAGACGAGGGTAAGGTGGTTCACACAGCCTATGTAGATCTCGCCAAGGCTTTTGACACCATCCCTCACTCTGGAATTATAGATAAAATCACTAAACTAGGCATAAATCCCTATGTCACAAGATGGGTTGCCAACTGGCTCACTGACAGAACCCCCACACTGTGAAAGTAGCAGACTCCAAATCCGACTTCAGACCAGTGACAAGTGGCGTACCACAGGGTTCAGTCCTGGGTCCTCTCCTGTTTGAAATCTACTTTTCTGAAGTACAGGCCAACACAGAAGGTCTTTGGCTAATGAAGTTCACAGATGACTGCAAACTAGGAGCCATAATTGAAACTCCTAACTATGTGGACATCCTATAAAAGGGCCTCACTGAGACAGATGCCTGGTGTCAAAGCCATGGCGTCAAGCTCAGTGCCAAAAAGTGCATTGTCATCCCCTTTGGTAAAAACTCTGCACCTATGAGCTACCACATAGGTGGTAGTCTGCTTAACACCAAAAGTGTGATAAGTAGTCTCTCCTTTGATCAGTCAGGAAATCCTTCTGCATGGCACACCTCATCACAAAAGGTTATTCATCCAGGAAAAAAGAGGTCATTGTTCCCCTCTACTCGTCACTCATTAGACCCATTATAGAATACAACTCCCTTTTCGGTATGTACCTCACAAGACCTCTACAACAACTGGAAAGGCCACAGAAGTACCTCACAAAGAGGATTACCGGCCTCAAACAGATGTCCTACACAGACTGTCTAAAAAAACTCCAGCTTTACTCCATCGCATATCGCCTACTCAGAGGCAATCTTTGCCTAACATACAAAGCTATGTCAAACCCAGAGCTGTTGAACATGCTCCACTTAAAGAAATCCCAATCCCTCCGAGCTACATGCTGTAGGGACCTAAACCTTGTCACCACAATAAACAGAACATGCTGGAGGGATAGATTCCTGTCCCAGAGCCTTCCCATACTCTGGTGCAAACTAACTATGTATATCAAACAAAGCTCCTCATTAGCACTCTTCAAGAAAAATATTGATGACTGGATGGGAAATAGGAAATTCACCCCGGGAATCACCTCTGTGGCTCTGCTCGACAGGGGCACAGGAAAATAATTTTCTTGGGTGGCGAAAGCCAGGGTACTGTTTTGGTTAGTCTTGTATAGGCCCTAGGGCCGATAGCCTAGTACCTACCTATGAACCTGTTTGTGAACTATGGCGTTGTAAGGAAAAGGTAACTGAGAAAGACTGGAACTGTTAAACTCTAGGTAGACTGTAAAATATTTTGTTTGTATAAAAAAAAATTCTTGAAGTAAATTGCATGTTATGTTGTAAAGTAGTTTTGTATAGTGTGCAGTCAAGGGTATTCTTAATTTGGGGGGCATGTTTTCAGTAATTGTTGTATATGGTAAAGATAAATGATTTTTCTTAGTTAACAGTTTAACTTAGGCTTTGTATTTTAACAAGATGTGAAAGGCTGGACAGAAGAAAGTCTTAAGTTAATATAATGTGATGTTGGGCTGCTGGGTGGGGGAGGGAAAAGTGTACTGATTTTATTATATGTAGAATTAAAGTAATTTCCCTTGTTTTTAGAAGGATGGATGTCTAGTTTAATGTCCTTGGTTTAAGCTGTAGACATTTTTAGTCAAATAGGCTTGAAAAATAAGACAAAATGATGAAAGGCATGAAAAACTGTTTTATCTACAAAGTTATTTGCTATTTTTTCATTAGCAAATGCTCTTGGTGAGAGAAATGAAGTCTGCAGCTGAAGCCATTTGGCCATGAGAAGTCTTTTCACATTTCCCTTAAAACGCAATGCACGGATTCCTTCGAGCATCTGCAAAATTTTTTGTTTGTTTCTCCTCATAGCTGAATAATTTTACTTTGGACAGCAGTTGTCTACAGGTGCAAGGAATTTGTTCTGAGCATTCACTGCTGAGAGAAATGCAAAATTTAAAATGGCAAACAGTTGAGTAAAAGAAAAGTCTGAAACTGTGGAAAGTGAATAAAAAATTACAGCCTCCCCAGCAAGCTTAATACTTTAATGCATTTAACAGTACTGTGCACAATTTAGTTTTAAAATTAGACAGGATACTTTTTCTTAGGGATAAAAATTAATGTTTTCTGTAAGCTGTTTTTCACATCTGGGAAGGGATTATAGATAACAAGTACAGACAATTTAAAAGTTTGTGTGAACCCAGTATCCAACATGTTTGATGTAGTAACCTTCATTTTAGATTAGGTATTGTCTGCTTGCGCAGCCATCATTTTGGGCCATTTCCTCCTATCTTGAGGATTAAACTTTATTTCTAAGTTCATGGAGGTTCTGACAATGTGTTTAGTTTTTGTTTGAGGATTTACATTAAAGCAAAAAGTAATGCGTAATGTGACATAGGTTCAAATGAAGATGAGAGGAAACAAGTGTGTAAAAGATCAGCCTGCCAAATCTGTGTGCATATAGGACAGATGTTGGAAGTACACATTCAAAAGAACTGTCATGTGTAATATGTGGGAGCAATAGATTTTTATCCCAATGGCTACTCTGTCCATATTATCTTAGAATGTAAATGTCCTTACAGGTGTAACCAAAAAAGGAGAGAGCATTGATTTGTATTAGGAAATGTACAGTACAAATTGCAATGTTGCCAGATATATATTTGGATAGAAATAAGCATGTGAATTTGACAAAAAATGGAAATATTTTAGTCCCTTAGTTTTATATACAAGCCAAGCATATTTTTATCAACCAGAGGAGAAGCTGTGGACAATCCTTAATAAAAAGTTGAAAATAATTTATTTTGTAGGGTAAGAGGGAAAAAGTTAAGTGGGAAAAGTCGAGCCTTCCCATAGAACAGGGTGGTTTAGGATTACCTGATTGGAATGGATATTTTAGAGCTGTGCAGTTAAAGCTGACATACATAACACAAGCAGAAGGTTCTACATCAAAGTGGTAAGATGAAGAAGCAAGGGGGGGGGGGGAGTCCAAGAAATAGAGTAGGTTTTTGTATGCTGATCCTTAAGGAGAATAACCACAACAATACAGAAGAATTTTAATCATACTTTGACTTAGGAATGGGGTCCATTCCTGGCATGGTATTAGAAACCTAAAATATTTGGAGAAATTTAAAGAAAGAGCATATTCATAAAGCTGCTGAAAGAATTATAAGAACTAAGTCTAAACAAGAATGGAGAAACAAGATTTTGCCAGTAGGGATGACTGCAAGTAGGGGTACAGAAAATAGGCAAGAGGGGGCTGGAATTTACTCTGGGGTAACTGGCAAAGGAGCAAAGATAGTTGGAGCAAATAAGTAGGGAAGGAAAGGTAATAGAGTGGGATGAGGCCAAGCAAGAGTTTGGATTGCAGGTTAGAGATTGACATCCCTACCAGGGATTGAAATAGTTATTAAATAATATTTTATGTACTTAAATAAGAATCAATCAGAGGAGGTTCAAAAAGTTTGGGAAGAGAGACTAGAAAAGCAATTTACAAAGCAGCAATGGGAGGATATATGCATGGTTCCCAAGTGTCCATCAAAGTCCAGAAGGTTAAGGATTTTTGCATGGAAGTGTTTGACTACATATTTGTATCTCCGTAGCAGACTTCAAAGCATTTGTCCTCAGGTAGACACCGAATACTGGAGGTGTGATGGGAAAGAGAGAGGTAATTAGGAGCATGTTTTTTGAGAGTGTAATGAGTTGGAAGATTTAAAAATCCCCTCCAGACTACTGTCAGAAATATTGGTTAAGGAAATTGCTGTAACTAAGGAAATTATTGTTTTGAGGCGGGGGGCATGGTGTGAATTGCCTAGACGTTGCACAGCCTTCAGGTTTACTGCTACTGGCTGCCAACAAAAGGAGTTACTAGACTATGAAAATAAAAATCCAAGCCAGCTGTAATTGAAGTATTGAATATTGTTAGAGACAAAAGAACAGGAAATGAGATCTTTAGAAAAGTGAAGGAACAAATTACATAGAAATAAATGGAATTTGTGGGAATACATAAATGCAGAATAGTGTTCAGCAGAAGGCGAGAGGTTTGAGAGAAGGCAGGAACTGAGCAATCTGTGTATTGTTGGATTGGCTGAGAGTTCGTATACAGAAAGAAAATGGTATAATGCATGAAAAATATTGATGTGGTTTTTCTTTTCTTTTAATGTGTGCATACAAGCATTCACATACATACGCATTTAACCATTGTTACTGTGCAAGTGAAGTGGTCTGGAGACCCCTTTTCAGTCACAAGCAGGCCCATTCAGACAGTAATAGAATTGAAAGTAGAGTGATCAATTGACGGATTGCAGTAAGAAATGAAACAAGCATGTAATAGAGGATACAGCAGTACATTACCAGAAATGATGGAAACAGAAAAAATACCAAAAGAAGGATAACTTAGTGCCAGCTTACCTGTCTGAAGCATTCAGTAACATTAAACGTATTAATGTAAGTTGCATAGTGAGTTCTAATGAATAGAATTAAGTCAAAGAAAAAGAATGGAAGTGTAATATCTGACATTTACAGAACAATAGACTGGTAAGGAATATATACATATAAAATACGTGTTACCTCTATTTTGTTGATTTTTTTTTTACATTGAAAAGTGAAAAAAATCTGATGAAAATCAGCTGTTTGAAAATTACCAGCTTTTTTATGAGATCATGAAAGTGGGGATCAGGGAATTTGCCCTTTCCCCACTGTAATGCAATTGTGGAGTTCCTATATATAATTAGCAGGGAGTGTGGGGAGGTGCAGGGAAGATGTCTTCCCAAGTTTTGTGTTTCAAACTTTTAAGTTTGATGATATTTTTATTTATTTTATTTTACATTTGTTGACCGGGATGTCTGAAAGCTAAAGCAAGCAAAATATCCATGTTATATACATTAGCTGCAAATATCAGTTCTTCTGGAAATAACTATTTTTATGCTAATTTTCTTAACACAGTAATGATATAAATCAGAAGGGCACACAGTTTTTTGGTCTAGAAAAATGTGAAATGTACACATTTATTTTGAATGGGATGGAAATAAACAGAGTGCCCAAAATGGCAATATCAGACTGTTAATGGCATGTTGAAATAATGGAACATATGTATGTAAAGTATATGAAATACTGCAAAAAATAAAATGCAAAAATATGACATCGGGTATAAAATTCACTTAGCTGCTGATTCCATGGACTATACTCCACGTTAAATGCCTCGTTGATAAAATTCGGCAAGAAAATCAAACCAAGACTCAGGATTGCAACAAGGCAACTAGGCCTTTGGCTGAAAAATTCAAACAGCATGTATTCTTCAAACAGAAGGATTTGTCCAAGTAACAAGTTCAGTCTGTGTAAAATTCACAACTCACAGTTCATTTATTTGAGTGGCATAAAAACGGTAACCGCTTTCGCTAGATAGCTTCCTCAGACCTACAAGAACAAACGCACCTTTCCTTTCCTTATGTACTACCTTCAAATATTTCAATATGTGTCATTACCAGTCAGAACACTTCTTACATGGTCATGTGTCTTAATTTAAATATTTATACAAAAATGCAAGAATAAAAGCAAAGGTAAAAATGCAGAAGTAAAATAATAAAAGCATAGCAACAACTAGCTCAATATAAAATGTATAAAAGTTATACAGCACAAATATAACGCATATAACATGCACTAATTTATACAGAAATAAAATAAATGCACAGCAACAGCCTGCTCAAAACACAATTCAAGAATACAATTCAAGAACATAGTTCAAAATATCCAAGAGTTATGCAGCACAGTTATAACACATATAACCTGCACTGATTTATAATATAGCCATAATAAACCATAGAAGTTGGAAATCAAATAAGTTGAGTTTCTGACTTCACTTTTTCATCTTCCTATTCTTTAGATGAGGTTTAATAGAGGCTCTTTCATTGAGTCCTCTTCCTTTGTCTGCTCTAAAGGCTATCCTCTATTTTCAGTAAAATTTCTGATGTCACCTTCTCTAATACTTGGTACAATAACCTCTATAACTCTGAATTTAAATGTGTGTGTCTCCCCTTCTTGCAGAACATGTTTGGACAGAGCATTATGCTCACTTTTAGTATGAATATTATAAAGATGTTCCCTTATATGATCTTTAAAAACTCTTGTGGTTTTACCAACATAGAACGAGTGGCAACATTGGCAATCTGCTAAGTAGACCACATGAGATGTCAAGCAAGTAGCTGCTGAAGTAAATATGAATTCTTGACCTGTGTCTGGATGTACAAATTTATTACTGGTATTAATATATGAACAAAATTTACATTTACCACAGGGCTGTGTACTGTATTATTTATCTTTGTGTTTCTGCATTTTTTCCATGACAAAGCAGTCTTTTTAAATTCTTATTTTTATACAAGAAACTGGGTTTTGTGCCTAGCAGACTATTTATATCAGAGTCTACTGTAAGTATGGACCAATTCTTCATAAAATTTCCCTCAGCTCTTTGTTATCACACGTATAAAACAAAGGAATTTTCAATTGTTTATTTACTGAGGTATTGATATACTCTACAGTGTTTTTCTGTTGCGGTCCATAGTATGGTTGGGCCCTACTATCCCTAAGACTAGTGACATCACTTACATTTCTCTTGATTTCGTTGGTGTGATTGCCCCTCTTTGTCAACCTCTTTCTAAGCCAACAATTTCATTCTTGAAGCCTTCTTCTGTGAAGTTCAGCCTTTCATCTCTTGTCCTTTTATTAAGTTTCTAAAGACATAGTTTGGATGCATACTTTGTCTAGATAATAAGGAATTCCTATGACAGGGTTTTCTGAATATCCCTGTATTTATAGAACCATTATGTAATCTATCTATGTATAGATTGAGGTATTCCACTCTTTTACTAGATGAGGCCATGGTAAATCTTAGACATTCAGTTAAGATGTTAATCTGATTCTTATAAATTAGTAACTGTGCCTGAGTTCCTGTCCAAATTAGGAAGAGGTCGTCCACGAAACGACGGGAAAACATAACATATTGCATATACATATCGTTCCTAAAAAGGACAGTGTGTTCCCAGTGTGCTAAAAACATGTTGGCGTAGCTATTGGCACATGACGTGCCCATAGGTACGCCATCACACTGGACATACATGTCCCAGTCATAAGTGAAGATGTTATTCTCGAGTATAATCTCGAGGAAATGACATACAAGATCTATTTGCATCAAACTATAGTCACTATTCATAACCAGATATTCATGTATATATTTTATGCCCAACTCATTTGGTATGATAGCAAATAGTGATTGTGGACGTCTAATGTGACAAAGATGGTTTCTCTTGGAGTTCTTTCTAAATTCGTATTCTCCCATAAATCAATGAGAAATTGTTTAGTGTCTCTTAAAACTATTTTGTTTTTATCAATGACTGGACGTAGATGTTTTTCTACAAACAGAGTGGCTCTGTAGCCCATCCTGCACCTGCCACTATAGGTCTCATTGGAGGTTTTTTGCCATGTTTGTGTACTTTAGGTAAGCCCTGTATTATTGGGATCAAAGGATTCTCCACTCTTAAATATTTATAAAGTTCTCCATTAATAACACCACTTCTTAAATCATCCAGTAAAGTGGCAGAAATAGAGTCCATCACTTGATGAACATAATCTGTAGGTGCTAACTTGTAAAACTTTTCATCACTTAGCATTTCTCTCACGAGTGCAATATATTGTTTTGTGTCTAAAATGACAATTGGGCCACCTTTATCAGCCGGTCTGACAGTGATTTCTGAGTTACTTTGTAGCCTTTTGAGTGCTTCTCTGTCTAGAATTCAGATTGTTCTTATTTTTAATTGCTTTTGATTTCTTTTTATTACCATAGAACTTGTATAGTTTAAATTTCATTCCAAGTCATGATAGTACCTTAGCTGACACCATTTTAGATTTAAAAATATTTTGCAGAAATGTTATGCTGCATTTAGATTTTGGAAGTGACTCAAATGCGCATAGGGTGATGTTTAAGAAACTGAGTACGTGTCCCCAACAACCACCCTTTGGTGGATGCATATTTTAAGTTAACAGAAGAAGAACTATACAAGTTATATGGTAATAAAAATAAATCAAAAGCAATTAAAAATAAGGACAATCTGAATTCTAGAGAGAGAGAGAAGCACTCAAAAGGCTACAAAGTAACTCAGAAATCACTATCAGACCGGCTGATAAAGGCGGTCCAATTGTCAATTTAGACTCAAAACAATATATTGCAGTCATGAGAGAAATGCTAAGTGATGAAAAGTTTTACAAGTTAGTACCTACAGATTATGTTAATCAAGTGATGGACTCTATTTCTGCCACTTTACTGGATGATTTAAGAAGTGGTGTTATTAATGGAGAACTTTATAAATATTTAAGAGTGGAGAATCCTTTGATCCCAATAATACTGGGCTTACCTAAAGTAGATAAACATAGCAAAAAACCTCCAATGAGACCTATAGTGGCAGGTGCAGGATGGGCTACAGAGCCACTCTCTTTGTAGAAAAACATCTACGCCCAGTCATTGGTAAAAACAAAATAGTTTTAAGATGCACTAAACAATTTCTCATTGATTTATATGAGAATATGAATTTAGAGAGAACTCCAGGAGAAACTATCCTTGTCGCATTAGACGTCCAATCACTATTTACTATCATACCAAATGAGTTGGGCATAAAATATATACATGAATATCTGGTTATGAATAGTGACTATAGTTTGATACAAATAGATCTTGTATGTCATTTCCTCGAAATTATACTCGAGAATAACATCTTCACTTATGACGGGGACATGTATGTCCAGTGTGATGGCGTAGCTATGGGCACGTCATATGCCAATAGCTACGCCAACCTGTTTTTAGCACACAGGGAACACACTGTCCTTTTTAAGAATGATATGTATATGCAATATGTTATGTTTTACCGTCGTTTCGTGGACGACCTCTTCCTAATTTGGACAGGAACTCAGGCACAGTTACTAATTTATAAGAATCAGATTAACACCTTAACTGAATGTCTAAGATTTACCATGGTCTCATCTAGTAAAAGAGTGGAATACCTCAATCTATATATAGAGAGATTACATAATGGTTCTATAAATACAGGGATATTCAGAAAACCCTGTCATAGGAATTCTTTATTATCTAGACAAAGTATGCACCCAAACTATGTCTTTAGAAACTTAATAAAAGGACAAGAGATGAGAACCTCAAGGCTGAACTTCACAGAAGAAGGCTTCAAGAATGAAATTGTTGGCTTAGAAAAGAGGTTGACAAAGAGGGGCAATCACACCAACGAAATCAAGAGAAATGCAAGTGATGTCACTAGTCTTAGGGATAGTAGGGCCCAAACATACTATGGACCGCAACAGAAAAACTCTGTAGAGTATATCAATACCTCAGTAAATAAACAGTTTAAAATTCCTTTGTTTTATACGTGTGATAACAAAGAGCTGAGGGAAATTTTATGAAGAATTGGTCCATACTTACAGTAGACTCTGATATAAATAGTCTGCTAGGCACAAAACCCAGTTTCTTGTATAAAAATAAGAATTTAAAAAGACTGCTTTGTCATGGAAAAAATGCAGAACCACATAAAGATAAAGAATACCGTACTCAGCCCTGTGGTAAATGTAAATTTTGTTCATATATTAATACCAGTAATAAATTTGTACATCCAGATACAGGTCAAGAATTCATATTTACTTCAGCAGCTGCTTGCTTGACATCTCATGTGGTCTACTTAGCCGATTGCCAGTGTTGCCACTCATTCTATGTTGGTAAAACCAACAGAGTTTTTAAAGATCATATAAGGGAACATCTTTATAATATTCATACTAAAAGTGAGCATAATGCTCTGTCCAAACATGTTATGCAAGAAGGGGAGACGCACAAATTTAAATTCAGAGTTATAGAGGTTATTGTACCAAGTATTAGAGAAGGTGACATCAGAAATTTTACTGAAAATAGAGGATAGCCTTTAGAGAAGACAAAGGAAGAGGACTCAATGAAAGAGCCTCTATTAAACCTCATCTAAAGAATAGGAAGATGAAAAAGTGAAGTCAGAAACTTATTTGATTTTTGACTTCTATGGTTGTATTATGGCTATATTATAAATCAGTGCAGGTTATGTGTGTTATAACTGTGCTGCATAACCCTTACATATTTTGAACTATGTTCTTGAATTGTGTTTTGAGCAAGCTGTTGCTGTGCATTTATTTTATTTGTGTATAAATTAGTGCATGTTATATGCGTTCTATTTGTGCTGTATAACTTTTATACATTTCATATTGAGCAAGTTGTTGCTATGCTTTTATTATTTTACTTCTGCATTTTTACCTTTGCTTTATTTTTGCATAAATATTTAAATTAGACACATGACCATGTAAGAAGTGTTCTGATTGGTAATGACACATTTTGAAATATTTGAAGGTAGTATATAAGGAAAGGAAAGGTGTGTTTGTTCTTGAAGGTCTGAGGAAGCTATCTAGCGAAAGCGCTTACCGTTTTTATGTCACTCAAATAAATGAACTGCGAGTTGTGAATTTTACACAGACTGGACTTGTCGTTACTTGGATAAATCCTTCTGTTTGAAGAATATATGCTGTTTGAATTTTTCAGCCAAAGGCCTGGTTGCCTCACTGTAATCCTGAGTCTTGGTTTAAAAATAATATAATTGTTGAACTTTGTAGTCTGAGGGCTTGCATCCCAGCAGCCTTGTATTGTTGGCACACTTGCATTTAATGCTGAATAATTGCAAAAGACGTCAGTGACAGCACTGTAGTGACACAAACACAGGTTCTCATGATGATTAATAGAAACCCACCAAGCAACATGTCATAGAAGTCAGGTTTTAATAAGTAATTTCAGAGTAACCAAGACTGTGTGCTAGAGCACAGTGAGGTAATGGAGAATGGCAAGCAAGGAGAGGCACATTAACTAACAGGTGAGGTAGTTGGCAAGGAAGCAGACAGCAGATATGCAAAGTGTACACTGAACAGACTTTTAGATAACTTCGCACACATCATATCAAAACTGAAAGCAGCAGCAGCAATCACAAAAGCTGGAATACTAAAACATTTCTTCAACAATGGGATGCTGAAAGCAAGGACAGCTTCCGACTTCCTTACCTACTTCTGTTCAGGGGTCACAAACTGGTCTCACCTATATGGCAGACCTAAGGACTGTTAAGTGGCTATGGCCTTGGAGAGTAGCCATCTGTTGCTGTTGGGGTCCCTTCATTGGGCAAAGGAGAGCCACTGTTGTTGGTCCTGGAAGAGGGAACAGGGAAGGCTTCCTTGTTTTGTCAGAATCTTGTGCCCGTCCCTGGGGAAGATACTGCTCCCACTAATAACACTGTTGGTCCCATTTTTCCTGTCAAAAGAAACAGAATACTAAGCATGCATCTTCTGAAATTTCCATACACAGGAGTGGTTTGACACTGGCTCTGGTTTTAATTCGAGCTGTTGATCATTCTTGTAAATTTGTGGTAAAAAAGAGGGATGCCTCCTTTCTTGAAGAGATTCAAGATTCTGATTCCAGACAGAACACAAATACAGGGTTTTCTCCCCAGACGTCTGATTCAGATTCTGAGGCAAGCTCAGTTTCTGATGCTGCCTGTGAGGGGGGTTCCCTTTCACTCGTCTCTCTTCTCTGAGACTGTTTCTAGAGTGTGCCACTGTTTTCAGAAATTTACAGTGAGCTGTTACAAAAGAATTTTCCAGAACCTGAACCTATTCCACTAGTTCTTTCAGCTTTGAAGGATGTGTGTTATGCTTGCAATTTTCCTGCCAGCCAGCCAGCTACTCCTAAAAGGGCAGATAGGATGCATAAAGTTCCTTATCTTTTAAGTTTTTTTATACTCTTGCCAAAACTCATCCAGCAATTATAGCTGTATTTAATCCTTCTGCTGCTAAAAACTTAGTTTATTCCAATCGTACTGTTTCTAATAAGGATGGGAAGATTATTGATAAATATGGGGAAAATGTGTATGTTTTTGAAACTTTGATTTTCAGAATTTTGAATCAGCAGGCTCATTTGGTAAGGTTTGTTCACACTAATTGCAGATAAAACATTTCTTATACTTTTACAGTTTCTTCTTGAGAGGAAAATTTTGCTTTAAGCAATTTAATTTTTTCTACTGTTCAAGTCACTACTCATTGTTCACAGCATGTCTGACCCTGATACTTCAAGGGCTATGGCTACTAGTACTGTTTTGAGAAGGTTTGCATGGCTGAATTCTCAGAACATCCCAGATGATAAAATAATATTTTAAATTCTGCTTTGGGTAGAGATTTATTTTTTGGTCCCTCTACTGCAGAGGTGATCTAAAGTGTGATGGGAGTGGTAAGGGTGATACAGGGAATCTGAGATTTGTCAGCCCTCCTGTTCATAGTTTTCCAAGGGATTCTTAAACTACTACTTATTCAGTTTTGGTAAGATATAAAATAAACAGTCTCAACAAAATACAGGCAAACAAATGTTTGGGAAGAAACGGCAAGTGGGGTCCCAAGAAGAATTCTGGAAGCTTCCAAAACCAAGGACAGTCCAATAAGACTATTTAAGATGCCAGAGACATGCACCTGGAGCATTTCTCCCCGGGTCTCCACTGAAAATGGGCTCTGTCCCAGTCGGACTTTCCCAATAAACAAATGTTAAATAATTTGTTCTTCCCTTCCCACCCTGTCAACCATTTTTTCTTCAGGAAAGTCTGAAACTCCACTTTCAGACATGAGTTCTGAAGATCATTCATCAATGTTTACAGATGGTAGTGGGAGGAAGTTCCCTATCTTGCATATCCTGCAGATCACACCAGACTCTTATTTCCACCTGTCCTTCATAGCATGCTTTCCCAGGGAGAGAGAGAGAACCCTGTTCCCCTTCCACAGGTGGGAAATTGGTTTTATTCAGAGATGATGTTCATCGTGTTACCCTGCTGCAGTCATCACACTTGGGTTATCCTGCCGTCAGGCGGTCCCGCAGTCGGCCTGAGTTCCAAAGTCTTGGTCCGGCGTCGGTTGCTGTCGCTTCTTCCCCGGCGTCAGTGCGCCAAGGGTATAGAAGAGGCATCCGACGCCATTTTCTTCAGTCTTTCTTGCCGCGCGATGCCCGAAGCAGTAGTAGTTCGCAAGTGCCAGTCGGCCGACACCTGAGATTTTCGATTCGAATTTCAGTCTGAAGTCTTCCATAAAGCTAAGTACCCCGTTGGGGAACCTTTTCTTGCCACAGTCTGATGTCAGAAAAAGTTAACAATTGCATTTCTTGTGGGAAGCAAATACCTCATAAGGACTTCCATTCCTGTTGTATTCCTTGCCTAGGCCCAGACCACGACGTCACAGGTTGGCGGTTTTGTGCTAGGTTTAATAAACGAACTATCAAACGCCGTTTTGACTTTGCACGACAGTACTTTGGTAGGAAATTTAATTATATCATGCCGTCTGAGCAGCCGACGACTGGCATGCATAAAAAATGCAAAGAAAGGACAGGCAGCCTAGGAACAAGCCAGACTCTGAGGCCTCTGCTGGGCCTGTCGCTGGTTCTCCGGTTTTCAGTGAGGCGCCTACGCAGCCCCTGACGACCGCAGAACTGGAACCTCAGACAGCTGCAGATTCTCAAGCGGAGTCTACTAGGCCAATGCAGCCATCTTCATTAGGCCCTTCCGACACTGGAGCAGAAGTAGACCCCGGTGCAGTGGAAACGCCTTCGGTTGCAGAAGGTGTCTTCAGACGGACTACACTCGCCATTAAATCTTATGCTAAGCTTAAAACTCCTTTAAAACCAAAGAAGACTGTACATCAGTCTACAGTTCAAGGCCTCATGCCTAAGAAACAGATGCTTAAGATGGCTGAAGATTTGATTACCCTAATCAGGGGTTCCTATCCCCCTCCTGATAAAAGACCAAGACAAGAGGAGGATTATGCTTCCTCTGACCAGGTTTCAATTTCCTCAGATTCTTCTGAGGAACAGGATTACACTTTTCCACCTTATGAAGACTCTTATGCTGAAGACTCTATTCCCTCAGCATCTCCCCCTGAAGACTACTCCTTTGGGGAAACTTTACATACCATGAGGGAACATTTCCACTGGGAAGGCCAGGACTACTCTGATTCTAAGAAAAGGCTCTGAGAGTTCCTTTTACTACCCCAGCACAGACCTCTTGCTATCTCTCCAGTTTTAGATATTGTGGATGATGTTTACTTGGAGTCTAGTCTAAATCCAGATTCTCTACCTCCTGCTCCAGCCAAACCAGACAGATACTACAGAGTACCGGACTCACACAAATTCCTTTATAAAAGCCATGTGGCTGACCCAGAAACAATTTCCCCGGGTCCTAAGGGAGCTAAAGCTTCTATGGCTAAAAATCCTGTGCCCTCTGAAAGGGATTCCAGAGCCCTAGATAGATGGGGAAAGAAAATATACACCACAGCAACTCTGGCTATGAGAGCATTAAATTGTCAGTTTCACATGCTGAAATATCAGCAATTCCTAATGTCTCAATTAAAACAAAAAATGAGCACACATACTGAACAGTCTGAATTCAAGGAAATGCAGGTTCTGTTGCATGCAGCTGAACAGGTGGGCAAACATACTTTACAATGTGGATTTGATTCATTGGAAGCTTCCTGTAGAGCAGCTGTTACTGGCTCTGTCATACGTAGACATGCTTGGTTAAAAGAACAAACTCTTCCTGATCATGTTAAAGCAAAATTATTGGATGCACCTTTACAGCAGGATGTATTATTTGGTGTCAAAGCAGAAGAGGTTCTAAAGAAAATGGAGGATAAGGCAAAGTCTGTGCAGACTGTCAAGGATTTTTTGCAGGTACCCCCCCCCCCAAGGATAAAAGGAATGCCAAACCTGCCACCAAATCAATGGGCAGAGGCACAAAAACAAATTACAGCTCTCATGGACATGAGAGCCATTCAACAGGTACCTACACAGGAGCAAGGACAAGGATTTTACTCCAGACTCTTTCTAGTCCCAAGAAAGGGCAAAGCATGGAGACCTATTCTGGATCTTTCAATTCTGAACACCTATCTGCAAGTACCAAAATTCAAGATGCTAACACTACAGCAGCTTCTTCCCATGCTGGGCAAGAATGCTTGGCTAGTAACATTGGACCTCAAGGAGGCATACCTGCATGTCCCTATCAGACAAAATTACAGAAGATACCTCCGCTTCATTGCAGGTTCAACGCATTATCAATTCTCTGCACTGCCCTTTGGCTTATCTACTGTGCCCAGGGTCTTCACAAAATGCCTGGCACCAGTAATTGCATTACTGCAGACAAAGAGGAATTCAAATATACCCATACCTGGATGACTGCCTTATTCAAGCAGAAAGCAAGGACATTCTTTTAAAGCATCTGGCATTTGTCAAACACCTTCTAAGTTGCCTAGGGTACACAATAAACGAAAAGAAATCAAAACTAGTGCCCTCACAAAACATAATATTCCTGGGTGCCAGTTTGAATACAACGGCCCAGATGGCTTATCTCATGCCAGACAAGCAACAACAGCTGACTCAATATTTCAAAATAATGGCAACAAAGACCCAACTCCCTGCAAGAAAAATTCTGCAGGCCTTGGGATTCATGGCATCTTGCATACTACTAATGCCATTTGCAAAACTGCATATTAGGAAATTTCAATGGTACCTGAAAAGCGTATGGACTCAGCACAGCCACAGCTTGGAAACAATGATACCACTCATTCCCTGCCTTCAACAGGAGTTTCTATGGTGGGCACAGGCATGTCACCTCAACAAGGGTCAGCCTTTCACCTTACCCACAGTCAGTCAAGCTATGACAACAGATGCATCGGACTATGTCTGGGGAGCACACATGGCAGGACAGTGCATTCAGGGCAAATGGACTACAGATCAGAGGCATCTGCATATCAATCAAAAAGAAATGCTAGCAGTACAGAATGCCTTAACAGCTTTCAAGGACCTCTTACACCCAGGACAACTAATAATAAAGACGGACAATACCACAGTAATGTGGTACATAAACAAGGGGGCACACATTCCTACCCTCTATGCAGGCAAGCAATGACCTTGTGGAACACTGCACTGTCTTACCAGGTTCAATTACAAGCACAATTCCTGCCAGGAAAGAAAAACACATTGGCAGACGACCTAAGCAGAAACATCATGGATCCACACGAGTGGAAACTAGATCCACAAGTATTTGCAATGATAGCTCAAAATGGGGACGCCCAGACATAGATCTGTTTGCAAGCCCCCAAAACTACCAACTTCAAAAATTTTGCACAAGGACATTCCATCCACAAGCTTGGAAAGTGGACGCCCTCTCATTCAGTTGGACAACATTAACAGTGTATGCCTTTCCTCCACTGCCTCTTCTAGCAAAGGTACTGCTGAAAGTCAGATTAGAGAGGCCACAAATGATGCTCATTGCACCAGACTGGCCACGCCAGCATTGGTATCCAATTTTAAGAAACATGGCCCACGGCCCACCATGGATGTTACCACAAATTCCTCATCTGCTCACCCAGCGAGACAATCTGATTCCACACAGTCAGCTCAAGACTTTAAACCTGGCTGCATGGCAAATTACCTAAACAACCAGCCAACACCTCTATCCAAAGCAGTTATGGATGTCATTCTGGAGGCCAGGAGGCCCAGCACCAAGAAAACCTATTCAGACAAATGGAGAAGAATTTGCGCCTGGAACCAGGCTAAAGGCCAAAATCCCCTTGATCCAAACATTCCTCATATTCTACAATATTATGCCAAAGGTGGTATCCAGTGTGGCCCTAAACCAAACCATTCATTTGCCCACCTTTTTCCCAAATCCCCAGAACAAAGGAGAAAGTCTCCTGCACTCTTTGGACATTCACAGGCAGTTACGTTACCGCTTGGATAAAACTAAGGCTTTCAGAAAATCTGACCAGCTGTTTGTAGCCTATGCTACAAGATCACAAGGAAAAGCTATCTCAAAACAGACCATTTCTAAATGGATAGGGCATTGCATACGTTTCTGCTACATGCATCATGGGAAACTGGTACCTGCTAACATTAGGTCCCACTCCACCAGGGCTACAGCTACATCAGCAGCCTTTCTCAGGGGAGTGCCAACCAAGGATATTCTGGAAGCTGCAACTTGGAGTTCAGTGCACACCTTCACCAAACACTATCACTTAACTCTATATTCTAAGACTAGAGCTGGTTTTGCCACTGCAGTTTTGCAGGGCCTACTAGCTTCTTCTAACCCTGTTTAACTCTACCTCCCATCCTTAGCTTTGGGATTCAACCCAAGTGTGATGACTGCAGCAGGGTAACACGATGAACATAGTACAGTTTTGTACCTACCATAAATGTAGATGTTCGAGTGTTCACCCTGCTGCAGTCCAGGTTACCCTCCCTCCATCCCCTCTGAACTAGCTGAACTTATCTATACCACTCTATCCTATAGAACCTCTGTGGTGTATTTGCTTGTGCCTAAAGGTATTGTTTTATTTTTATCTAGCTATATATATAGATTTTGCCTACCTATTGGGGGCACCTGACATCTGGGGCAAGAAAAACTGAAGAAAATGGCATCAGATGCCTCTTGTATACCTCTGGCGCACTGATGTCAGGGAAGAAGCGACAGCAACCGACCAAGACTTTGGAACTCAGGCCAGCTGCGGGACCGCCTGATGGCAGGATAACCCAAGTGTGATGACTGCAGCAGGGTGAACACTCGAACATCTACATTTATGGTAGGTACAAAACTGTACTTTTTAGTGCCAAAAAAAGAAAGCAAATGTTCGGAGACCAGTTCTGGATCTTTCTTTCCTAAATCTGTTTGTGATAATCCCTGAATTTAAAATGTCACTTCACAACCTGTTACCTCTCATTTCTCATTCATGTTTCCTTCGAACATTAGTTTTAAAAGATCCTTATCCCATTCGTATTCATCCAGACTCCAGGCATTGTTTGAGGTTTTATGTGTCTAGATCACATTATCAGTTTTCTGCTTTATCCTTTGAACTATCCACTGAACCAAGAGCGTTTACAAAGTGTCTAGTTCCTGTTGTAGCTCACTGCAGACTACAGGGTATTCACACTTTTCCATATTTAGATGACATGCGTATCTTTGCAGTCTTTTCCATAGTGTCAGGAATCTCTCTCTTGAGTGGAAGATCTCTTACACTGGCTGGAATTCCAAGAGAACATTCAGAAGACTTTCTTGACTCCTTCTCACAGGATTGTATTTCTGATATATCAACTAGGCATCACAACTGAAAAAGCTTTTCCAGAGAAAAAAAATAGATCTATATCTAGATCTATTTCTAGGGTTTTTAGTCAGACTTTGGTCACAGTGTTGGAGTACCTCAGGATTTTGGGTCTCATGGCTTCTGTGATTGCCATGATACCCTTGGCAAGACTTCACATGAGGAAGACGCAGTGGTGTGTGAAGTCTCTTTGGTCCCAGCACCAACACCCCTTGTCTTTTTTGATCATAGTGCTGGGGTTTCAGAAGTGAAATCACATGGGGGAAACAACAGATATCTCTTAATCCAGGTTTCTCTACTCCTTCCCTGTTCCAGTCACCACAGATGCCTTGGATTTTGTGTGGGGAGCACTTTCAGGAGGGATAAAAGTGCAAGGGTGTGGGACACCAAGAGCAATATAAGCATGTAATTATAAAGAGATCCTTGCCCTGATCAAGACACTCAACTTTCTTAATCATCTTTGACCCCCAGGACCTCTTCTAGTTACAAAACAATACAAGAGTCATATGGTACATCAACAAACAAGGGGAAACTAGGTTGTACCACTCTGCGGACTAGCCATGTTAGCTTAGGATATAACTTCATAGCACAGTCTCACTGTACATGTATCCTGCATTCCATCCGAGCAAAATTTGTGGCAGACAGGCAAAGCAGGACAAGGATAGACCATCACGAATGGAAACTAGATCAGGAAGGTCTTGCAAGATTTGATCCCTCTGTGGGGAGTTCTCAAGTAGACCCCTGCCTCCTCTCTGAAGCATTAGCTAGCAAGTTTCTTCTCCAGGACTCCATGGAAGAAAGTTTGGAAGACCAATGTCTTTTCTTTTCCTTGGACAGGAATATTCCTGTATGCTTTTCTGCCCTTACCACTAAATATCTAGTGTACTTCTAAATATTCAGAAGAAATCCTCCCAAGATCATTGTGGTGACTCCCATCTGGCTCAGGCAACCATAGTTCTTCCTCCTTTTGGAAATGTCCAGGAACAATTCCCAAAGCTTCCTCATAGACTGGTTCTACTCAAGAACAGGGGTGTTTGTTACACCCGGACACCAGTCTTGCCTGGATGGTGATGTGTTAATTCTATTTAGGCAACTGTTTACTATGAAAGAACAGCAGTTACTAATGGAGGCAAGAAAACCTGCAACTAGAAAATCATATATTAACAAATGGAAAAGGTTTTCTAGTTGGAGCCAACTACATACCCAGCACCTATTCAGGGGTAGTTGTTCTCTGGTTTTACAATATTTGTGAATTACTATCCTATGGCCTTTCTTACTCCTCTGTCAAGGTTCATTTAGTGGTCGTTTCAGCATGTCTGCCTATGAATCCTCTTTCAATGCATTCTCATGTACAAATGTTTTTGAAAGGGGTTTTGCAGAAAAGGCCTTCAAGAAAACTGGTGGCTCCTATTTGGGATCTTAATTTTGTGTTGGAGAAGCTAAAACTGGCTTCATTTGAATTAACTAACTTGGCCAACCTGGGGTTCTTAACATGGGAAAACAGTATTCCTGATTGCTCTGACCTCTGCAAGAAGGGTGTCTGAGTTGCAAGCAGTTATGGTGAGTCAACCCTATCTCATTTTCCACAGGGATAGGGTTTCTTTGAGAACTAATACTTCTGTTATGCATAAAGTGATGTCAGAGTTTACTTTAAGCCAAACTGTTCATCTCCCCATTTTCTTTCTCAAACCCAAAATTGAGGGATAGATTGGGTGTTTACAGACAACTCTGGTACTATCCACAAATCCATTGTTTATTTATTGTGAATGTAAAAAGAAGGGACAACCTGTACCAAAACAGACTATTTTCAAATGGTTGTCTAAGGCATTTACATTTTGTTATACTCACCAGAACGTTTCCAGGCAGGGTCAGTGCACACTGTACCAGGGCCTTGACTTCCATCTGTGGCTTTTTGGAAAGGGTTGGATTCTAGAAGTATTGTAGAAGCTGTAACTTGGTCTTCTGTACATACTTTTACAAAGCACTGTAAGCTTGATTCCTTCTCTAGGTCTAGACCAGGCTTTGCAAGGACATTCTGCAGGGGCTGTTAGACTCTTCTCCTTCCACCTCGTAAATGTAGTAAGCTACGGTGATCTACCCATTTAGCTAAGGCTACTGTAGCAATAATCAAATATCATGAACGTATTACAGTTGTGTAAGTAAATTTACCATAACAGTAGATGTTCAAATGATCACTGTTGCAGTAGCCACTCCCTCCCTCTATCCCCATGTTTTTTGGGTGTGTTTGCCAGGGTGTGGTTATTTTTATTTATTTTTTGTTCTTCCTAGCATTGTCCTTTCAGGGCTCTGCCTCCCCTCTGTCTGTTGGCAAGAAAGCTCCAAAGGGCTTGACACCCAGACTTGTCTTTTAGTGAGCTCAGCTTGAGCTGTCAGACAATTTGTATGCATGAAAGATGCCCTGAAGCTTTGGAAGCTTGGCCGTTTGTTATATCCTTGCCAGGATTTAACTCGTATAGCTAAGGCTACTGCAGCTGTGATCATCTACTGTTGGGTTTACTTGTGCAACTGTATTTTCTTGTTTTGTTTGCAAATTTTGCCGCGCAAGTACTATTTTTTTTTATTGAGCATGTACAACTGTGTTACATAAAATGGCGGACAAGGCTTTAGCTTCTTAAAAAAAATGTATGGCCTGTCGACAAAATACTCCTCAACAGGATCCACATGATAAATATGTTTATTGGATTCTGCCTGTCTGGATGAAGGCTGCAACGCTGTTCATCCTTTGGTCCAAGGATGCTGTATCACCACTCAAAACTGGAGTTGAAAGGCTTTCTCCCTGCACAAGTGGGAGAATAGTCTCCTCTTTTTGGGTCAGCTTCTAAGGAAATGAGTGAAAAGAACAAGACTGATCTAAGGAACGTGATAGAGATTCCTCTAAAGTGAGCTCTAAAGAATGCAGGAAGAGGTTTCTGGGTACAACTTCAGTGCAGGCACCCATTTCAAAAGCCCCTCGGCCTTTAAACTCTGTAGTTTCCCTGGCAACTTCTGGTTCAGATGTGATCTCTTGCCAGTCATAATGTGTTGGATCCGGTGTGCTCAGCAGAGCCACCCCACCCCCCACCCCCCGCTTGGGCCTGGTTGCCTGCACTCCCAGAATTGCCAGGGTACCAGTCCTCCAGACTGCCCTCAGCAGCTTTGTCACTCAAGTCAGTGCCGTCATCTAGTTGCCAATCCAGTGCTGAAATAGACATGATGAAGTGGACCTTTTCAAAGACGGATACAATTGGGAGTTATTCCCACTCCCTCCACTGCAGGTTTAATAAGACTCTGTCCTTCCATTCCCATGGTCATGTCTCTTTCTGTGGTCCACTTGCCAGGTCTGGTGTCCTTGGCTCTTAGTGTTTTCCTTTGTGATTCTGTTGCCAGAACCTATGTATGACCTGGATGTTACTGGCTCTGACTATTTCTCTGACCCATTCTCCTCCAGCCTCCTTGGATCTGGATGAGTCTGAGAGTTGAGAGGTTGGTGTTTGAGACTCCATGGTTTTGGGAGTTTTCCCTTACCCTTAAGGTCTCGCATATTTGCAGCTTAGCACCAGCTTCCACCTTGAATCTGAGTTAGGCAGTGTCTCAAAGGGATGTCTTTGTGGATCTTTGGAACCCAGGAAGCCATCCTTGTCATCTACCTCAGTATTTGAGGCATTTGAGAAGATCTGCTCCCATTCAAAAGAGGGGACTGTCCAGACAAACTATGATATAGTCCAGGCACCTACAGGTTCTGGAGCTTTGGTACAGTAACTTCAGTCCGCTCAGGTTGCGGTTCCCCCCGTTGCTTCTGAATTCTCCCCCAGTTGTCCCCACTTGTGGCTCTTTTGTGGACCCATCTCTGACCTGGTGGTCACTCTGGTGGTAGACTAGTTGACCTAGTTTCCAAAAGGGGCACGGTAGAACTTGGATATTGTAGACCTTATCACTTGCAAGCCAGAGAAGATTACAGTTTCTCCTAAAGACAGGGCACATTGAAGTAAGGGGCCCTGCAGTGGATGCTATTGTGGTGGCAGCAAGCTACTAGGAAGGAACACACTGAGGAGAGTGCATCTGTCCATGGAACAAGAAGTCCAGGACTCTTGATATATTTGGGAAGTGTACCTTTGCTTCAGAGGCCTTCACTGTGTGTGTAACTAAATTACATGGTACACTTGACTAGACTGCAGAGGAACATGACTAAGCAAATATCAAACAGGTCCCATGACAAGGCACTCCCATAGCCTTGTTTGGTCCCAGGGTCAAGGACACCATAATCAGAAGAGAGCAGGTTGTCAAAACTTTGTTTGCCATTTGAGTCCATTTCCCCAATACTCAGAGGTCCTTTTCTCATGATCAAAAGGCTGAGAATTTTTTTTTTCTTTTTCAGAATTCCCAACATTATGCCCAAGATGGTTTTGTACCTTATGGAGCAGAAGGGGAGCCTAATTGAATGTCACCGTAGGGGCAGAGGCAGACCCCACAGAGCCATGGTTTTAGAAGTCCTGTCAATGACAAACCCTTCAGGGACACTTGAATCTCCACTCCACAAGCCTAGAATGCCATCACCACAGACTCTTTGAGTATTGATAGCAATAACCAGAGGCTATTCCATTCTCTTCATATCCCTCCCCCAAAAGTGAGAAACCAGTCCCCTCCAGATGTTCCACCTTGGCAAAGAAGGATGGCAGCACAAGAGATAGAAAAGCTGCTTAGAAAATGTGTAATCCTGGAAATTCCACCAGGCCGTAAAGGTTCATTTTGGTGCCAAAAAAATTGAAACCAAAGGGCAGTAAACCAGTTGAATCAGTTTGGGAAACAGATATAATTCTGGGTGGTCATAGTACAGTCCATGTTGCCCCTTATGAGGTAGGTCAACTGGATGTGCTCAGTTGATCTTCAGTATTCTTGCTATCACATTCTGATAGCAAGGTGATCCTGAAGATTTCTATGCCTGTGGCCAGGAGCAAGTCATTTCCAGTTCAAAGCAGTGCTCATTGACTTCACCGCAGCACCCCCCCCCCCCCGGGCGTTCACTAAATGCACGGTAGTGGTGGCAGTCTGACTCAGTTTGCAGGGGTTCCAGGTATTCCTGTACTTGGATGACTGGCTCGTTACGGCCACAACAAGGGATTTGCTAGGTCACACCACAGACTCCATGTATGCCCTTCCTTAGAAATGATAGTAAATTTCAAAAAATCCAAACTGGAACTAGTTCAAACCAGATTGTAGTCTGTGATTTCAGGCTTCACCCATTTTACGCCAGCATAATCCCTCAGCATTCCTGATTCTCTTTCTTTTGGGGTCCAGGGCAGCTCCAATCACAATAGTCCCGCATGCAAGGTTTTGTATGAGAGTACTGTGGTGGGCTCTGTTCAGTGGTCCATGTTGTATCATCTGACATACTATCCTATCCAGATCACCAGCATCTGCAGACAGCATATCCTATTGTGGCTGACTTCCCCACCAACATCGTTTGGACATCCCTTTTCCCCTGTCCAAGAACCACTGTAATTATGGATGCCTCCCTTTTAGGGTGAGGCATTCTGAAGGGATGATGTTCCAAGTTGTGTGGCCCCAACCTTCATATCGGTGTTCAGGTGATGTTGGCAGTCTTCCTCGGATTGCAGACCTTTCAGGATTGCTTCCCTTCAAGTGTGATAGTGATACAGCACACAATATGTCTCTGGTCTGATACATCAACAGAAAAGATGGAAATCTGGTCTTACCCCTTATGCCAAGAGGTTTCTCATCCAGGAAAAGGTCATTGTTCCCCATCACTCATTAGACCCATTATAGAGTACAATGCCCCTTTTGGTATGTACCTCATAAGACATCTACAACGACTGGAAAGGCCACAGAAATACCTCACAAAGAGGATTACCAGCCTCAAACAGATGCCCTACGCAGACGGTCTCAAAAAACTCCAGCTTTACTTTGTCACATATCGCCTACTCAGAGGCGATCCCTGCCTAACATACAAAGCTATGTCAAACCCAGAGCTGTTGGACATGCTCCATGTAAAGAAATCCCAATTACTCCAAGCTACATGCTCTTGGGACCTAAACCTTGTCACCACAGTAAACAGAACATGCTGGAGGGATAGATTCCTATCTCAGAGACTTCCCATACTCTTGAACAAACCACCTATCTATATTGAACAAAGCTCCTCATTAGCACTCTTCAAGAAAAATCTTAATGATTGGATGGGAGATGGGCAATTCACCCCGGGGATCAGTTCTGTGGCTCTGCTTGTAATGATTGGATGGGAGATGGGCAATTCACCCCGGGGATCATTTCTGTGGCTCTGCCTGACAGGGGCACAGGAAAATAATTTTCTTGGGTGGCAAAAGCCAGGGTACCGTTTGGCTAGGCTTATATAGGCCCTAGGCCCAATAGCCTAGTACCTACCTTTGAACCTTATGTCAAGAGGCTATGAGGTTGTTGCAGTGGGTAATATCTTCCCATTGCTTTCTTGTTGCAGTATGCTGGGCAATGCAGCATCTTGGTGGACAAACTGAGTAGAGAGTGATGTTCTTCATGTTTCACTGTTACAATCATCACATTTGGGTTATCCCTGCCAGGGTAGCCCTCAGTCGGCCCAAATACCAGAGGCTTAGTATTTCTATGTCGTTGCTGTTGCTTCAGGACTGACATCATGTCGTCAGTAGTATAAAATAAGACAGCTGACGCCATTACATCAGTCTTTCTTGCCGAGGAGCAGAAGCAGTTTGCACGTGTGCCGGTTGGACACTACCTGAGTTTTCATTTTCCAAATTGAAGTTGAAGTCGTCTAAAACTAAGTACCCCATTGGGGATCCTTTTTTCTTGCTCTAACCGATGTCAGAAAAAGTTAACAATTGTTTCGCCTGTGGAAAGCAAATACCACACAGAGAGTTTAATTCTTACTGCATCGATTGCTTAGGCCCAGACCATGAAGTCCCCCTGCTGTCGCTTTTGTGCTTTGTTCAACACCAGAACTATATGTCATCGGGCCCTTATTGTAGCTAGATATTTTCCCTCACAGTCCACAAATTCTGATATGGCTTTGGTAAGCCATCCGACAGCTGATCAAAAAATAAAACGTAAGGATAAAGACAGACCGCATAGGTCCAAACCTACTGACGACGCTTCCGTTAAGCTAGTCGTCAGTTCTCCAGTCCTCAGTGAGGTGCTTTCGCAGCCCTTGATGCCTGCTTCTGTGGATTCGCAGGCCACTACCGAGACCCTTTCGGAGTCCGGTATGCCGCAAAACTCAGACTAAGGATCCTGCAGTTGTCTCTACCTTGGATGGGTCCAGAGCCGCTGAGTAGGCACTGGCTTCCGAGGAAGTACTTCACACTACTGATTCTCGACACAAACCGAAGACTACTTTTGTGTCTACTGTTCTTTTGAAAACTTCCGAGTTTCTAAGGCCCAGGGTACGAACCGCACCGAAGAACCAGTTCATTTCTGAACCAATTTCAGTTCTCCGGTCCTCAGTGAGGTGCTTTCGGAGCCCCTGATGCCCACTTCTGTGGATTTGCAGGCCACTACCGAGACCCTTTCGAAGTCGGATATGCCGCAAAACTCTTCGACTAAGGATCCTGCAGTTGTTTCTACCTTGGATGCGTCCGGAGCTGCTGAGTAGGCACCAGCTTTTGAGGAAGTACTTTGCACTACCGATTCTCAACACAAACCGACTACTTCTTTCACGTCTACTGTTCTTTCGAAAACTACCAAGTTTCTAAGGCCCAGGGTATGAACCACACCCAAGAAACCAATGACCCCATCTCAGGCACCTGCTTCCTAGCCTCAGTCTCAAATGCTTAAAATGGCGGAAGACCTTGTAATGCTGATCAGGGGAAGCCAAGCTACCCCTTCCAAAGAAAATTTGTCCCCAGTAGTTTTATCTGAACAGGAGTCAGATGACTCTGATGCACCTGAATGTGAAGACATGCACCCCCTCTCTGCTTATGAGGATTCTGATGCAGAGTAATCCATTCCTTCAGCCTCTCCACCCGAGGATTTTTCCTTTGGGGAAACCCTTCATACTTTAAGGGAGCATTTCCAATGGGAATGTCAGGACTATCCTCCGTCTAAAAGACAGATGGGGTATAAAAGTACACACCTCTGCTACTCTTGCTATTAGAGCACTAAATTGTTAGTTCCATATGCTAAAATTTCAGCAGCATACCATGGAGCTTCTCAAACAAAAAATATCATCTTTTCCTGCTTGTGCAGAAAACAGTTACAAGAGTTAATGCATTCTGCAAGTCAAGTAACTAAGCACAACCTACATTGTGGTTTTGACGCCCTAGAAGCATCTTGTTGGGCAGCAGTCACCAGTTCTGTCCTTAGAAGACATGCTTGGCTTAAGGAACAGCCCTTGCCAGACCATGTCGGATCTAAATTATTGGATGCACCCTTGCACAAATACAACTTATTTGGCACCAAGGCATAGGAGGTCTTAAAAAAGATGGAAGAAAAAGCTAAATCTATGCAGACAGTTAAGGATTTCCTGTAGGTCCAGCCACCCAGGTGCAGTAGGCATTGCCCCTCCAAGCACTGGTCCTTTCCTGCCCCCTCCAGGTCAGTTCAGCCCAGACCCTGGGAAAGCAGACCCCCCAGACAACAGCCACAGGTAATGCAGAGATCAAAGCAATGGAGTACCTCCACTTCTAAACCAGAGTGTGCAAAGCCACCCCCTCATGGTAAAAACTCACAATGACTCTCCACTTCCACCCCCTCCCCCTGCTCACCTGAACTCGCCCCTGGGAGGAAAACTCTCCTTACACGCAAGCACCTGGGTCACCATTACCAACGACTGCTGGGTCCTCAACATAGTGTCCCAGGGATGCAAATTTTCTTTCCACATTCTACCAACCCCAAAAGGGTTCCCAGATCTGCCCCCAAACCAGTGGGCAGAGGCCAAAAAGCAAGTCCTTTCCCTGCTGTCTATGAGGGCAATAGAGCACGTTCCTGCAGAACAGACAGGCCAAGATTTCTACTCCAGGCTCTTCCTGGTACCCAGAAAAGAGGGCACCTGGCGCCCCATCCTCAATCTATCAATTCTAAACACCTTCCTGGTGATAACAAAATTCAAAATGCTCACCCTCCAGCAACTGCTACCTATGCTCTCCAAATGCTTGGCTAACCACCCTAGACCTAAAAGAGGCCTACCTCCACATCCCAGTCAGGGAGTCATGCAGGAAATGTCTAAGTTTCTGGGCAGGATTTCTGCAATTTCAGTTATCTGCGCTTCCCTTTGGCTTATCTGCTGCTCCCAGAGTTTTCACAAAATGTTTGGCTCCCACCATTGCTTTTTGCAGGCAAAGAAATATTCAGATTTACCCATACTTAGACGACTGCCTAATTCAGGCAGACAGTCAGGAAAAGCTGCTCAAGCACCTGGCCATTGAACTAGTACCCACCCAAAAAATTATATTCCTGGGAGCAAGCCTGGATCCAGCATCCCAGATGGCATTCCTCACACCAGAAAAGCAAACTTACCTGACAGCCTATTTCTCTCAACTAGCCACCAGACCCCAGTTATCCGCAAGGAAAATCCTGCAAGCTCTGGGGTTCATGGCATCTTGCATTCTACTCATTCCATATGCCAGACTGCATGTGAGGAAACTTTAATGGTACCTAAAAGGCCTTTGGTGTCAACACTCTCAAGACCTGGAAACTCTTATACCAATGATACCTTGCCTAAGGAAAGATTTTCTTTGGTGGGTAGCAGCATGCTACCACAACAAGGGATTACCCTTCTCATCACCCAGACCCTTACCACAGACTCATCAGACTATGCCTGGGGTGCACATCTGGATGGCAGGTGCATGCAGGGCCAATGTAACCCACATCAAATACATCTGCACATCAACCAAAAATAAATGTTGGCTGTCCAGCACACCTTGACAGCTTTCAGACCCCTTCTCTCCCCAGGGGCTGTACTGATCAAAACATACACCACCACTTTGATGTGGTATATCAACAAGCAGGGAGGGACTCACTCCTACCCTCTATGCAGGCTCGCCGTGACCCTTTGGCACACAGCCTTAGCCATGCAACTACACCTGTTAGCACAATTCCTGCCAGGCTCTCTAAACTCTCTGGCAGACTACTTAAGCAGAAATCTTCTGGACCCACACAAGTGGCAGCTAGACCAAAGAACCTTCACCCTTGTAACTCAGAAATGGGGCACCCCGAAGGTTGACCTCTTTGCTTCCCACTCCAACCATCAGCTCAGCAAGTTCTGCACCAGGGTGCCTCACTGCAGGGCCTGGAAAGTGGATGCTGTATTCTTCCAGTGGGTCAATCTCTCGGTCTGTGCATTTCCCCACTACCTCTCATTACCAGGGTACTGCTCAAAATAAGGGAGGAAAAACCGAGGACAATCCTGATTGCCCCAGACTGGCCATGCCAGCACTAGTACCCACTGCTGTGCAGCCTGTCCCCTCTGCCACCATGGCATCTCCCACAGATCCCAACACTCCTGACCCAGAGGGAAGGAGAATTCATGCATCCCCAATTGCCGACCCTCAATTTGGCAGCCTGGCTTATTCCCTGACCAACTTTACAAGCTGCCAATCTCAGTAAACATATTCTAGATGTTGTACTTGAGGTCAGACGCCTTAGCACTAAAAGGTCTTATGCTGACAAATGGAAAAGGTTCTGCATCTGAATCCATGCTAAGGGAGCCGATACGGCACAGCCCTCCCTACCTCTCATCCTGGATTATCTAGCTGACCTATTACATAGTGTTCTATCTTTTTCCTCTGTTAAAATTCATGTCTCTGCTATATCTGCTCTTTTCAATACTGAGCAACCTCTTTTCTCACACCCTCTCATCAAACAGTTGCTAAGAGGAGCTAGCAACTTGAGGCCACCCAGAAGAGCACCTACCCCAGCTTGGGAGCTAAACTTTGTGTTGGAAAAACTCACCCTTCCCCCCTTTGAACCAGCAGCTTCAGCAGAGTTAATTTTTCTTATGGAAGACAGCCTTGCTTCTGGCCATCACTTCAGCCAGAAGAGTATCTGAGCTGCAAGCACTGATGGCTGTAGATCCCTTCATCATTTTCCATGCTGACAGGGTCTCTTTCAGAACTAACCCATCCTTCATGCCAAAAGTGGTGCCCAGTGTGGCTCTCAGCCAATCCCATTCATTTGCCCACCTTTTTCCCTAACCCACAAAACAAGGGGGAAAAGATACTGCACTCTCTAAATGTGCATAGACAGCTCAGATCCTGTCTAGACAGGACTAAATCATTCAGAAAGACTGATCAATTGTTAGTCAGCTTTGCTGCAGGAGCAGAGGGCAAAGCCATATCCAAACAAACCATTTTCCAAGTGGATAGCACACTGCATCCATTTCTGCTACAAGCAACACGGGAAGCCTCCCCTAAGGGGTCAGGACTCACTCTACCAGAGCAGCCTCCACCTCTGCAACTTTCCTCAGAGGAGTCTCCACCAGGGACATCACGGAGGCTGCAACATGGACATCTGTTCATACCTTCACCAAGTATTACCACCTGCATATCTTCTCCAAATCCAGGGCAGGCTTTGCCACTGCAGTCTTGCAGGGCATCCTAGCCAGCCCCTAGTCTTGTTGACTGCCTCCACCCTTTTCCTCAGCTTTGGGAATCAACTCAAATGTAATGACTGCAACAGTGAAACATGAAGAACATAGTACAGTTGTGTGCATTTACCATAAATGTAGATGTTCGAGTGTATTCACTGTTGCAGTCCTGGTTTCCCTCCCTCCATCCCCCTTTTCTCTCTCTCTCTCTCTCTCACTCTATCCTTACAAGGAACTTTTTGGTATTTACTTTTTACTGGTGGGGTTTTTCCACCGTATCCTGGCTTCCACTTGCAGGCTCCTGACAAGGCAAGAAAAGCTGATGTAATGGTGTCGGCTACCTTACTTTATACTATGGACGACCTGACGTCAGTCCTGAAGCGACAGCAACCAATGCAGAAACACTAAGCCTCTGGTATTCGGGCCGACTGAGTGCTACCCTGGCAGGGATAACCCAAATGTGATGACTGCAACAGTGAATGCACTCGAACATCTACATTTATGGTAAGCGTACACAACTGTACTTTTTGGCATGCAAATGGTCCCCCAGTCAGTTAGCAGCATCCAAGGTTTTCAGCTGCTGGGGCCAACCATGCTACAACTCCATCCAGTAACAAATGCAACAGTTTTTTACCTGATTTCTCTGGAGGGACAGTCCCTGATGGACTTTCTGGTGTATTCTTGGTCCTGAGACTTCTGTATTCTTGTGCCCAACTCCACTCCTCTCATAGTCAAATTTCTTCATAAAGCATCCTGGTGCACTGCAGAAGTTATTCTAATTACCCCTTTTTGGGCTCCGCAGGTTTGGTTCCCCTTTCTTTGGTCTCACCTAGTGTACACACCCTCAGTTCTGGATCCCATTTCAAATCTGATCTCATCTCTCACCATTCTAGCAAGCCTCATCCTGACATCAAATCCATTAGTCTGACAACTTTTTTCTCCACTAACAGTGATGGCCAGAATTTCCAGGTGGTCTTCCAGAGTTGTACACATTCTCACTTCCCAGAAACTCCTCTACTAGGAAGAGCTATGGAAAAGGTTCTCCTTTGGGTTGGTACCAAGGGTCTAGATACCTTCTCAGCACCTTTGCCTTCTATTTTGGTTTTCCTGGCCTTTCTCTTCCACGCAGGAGGCAGCTATTCCATGACTAAAGTACAGTCAGCTGCCATTTTTAATTTCCATGTGAGAAAAATCAAGCTTCCATTGCTTTGTTGTAGTTTTCAAAAGCATTCTTAAGTGATGCCTTTCTTTTACCTCCTACCTTGAGGGATCCTGTACCTCCATGACATATTACAATCTTGTTAGTCTTACAAAGACATTAGAGCCTGTTCATTAGAGCCTGTGGCCTCAGTATATCTGAAGTTTCCATCTTGGAAAACGTTGATGTGAAGTTGTTCAGTCTCGCCGTTCATTCTTTACTGGTGGCTTTGTTTTTAGTGTTAAGCCTAAAGGGATTTTTCTTTGGATATGTCTGAGGACAAAGACAAACACCCGGAGTCTGGATTCAAGAAATGTCCAGACTGCGGGCAAAAGATGTCTGTGACTGATGGGCACGTTCAGTGGGTTTATTGCTTAGGTGCTGTACATTTGCAGGAGTCCTGCAGTATTTGCCACTCCTTTTCCAAGAGGGTTTTATTGGAGAGGAAAAGGAAGCTTGTTGATAGAGGCTTTCTGAAGCTTTGAGTGACCAGGATGGGGCCAGCAAGTCCTCCAAGTCTTCTAAATCTTCAGGAGACTCCAAGCTGTCTTAGAGTCAAAAAAGTCTAAAAAAAAAAAAAAAAAAAGTGGAGGATTCCAGGACATTGGCTCCACAGATCTCGGAGCAGTGTGTGTTTTCGTTTTGGAGCCGGCCCACAGTTCTGGAGCTGGTATCTGATAGACCTGCATCTCCACTCCTTCAGTCGGCACCATCGATGCACTCCTCTAGATCTTCTTTCAGCCTCTCTGATTTGGATATGGACCGATTGGTGCAGAAGCTCTTACGGGTACCAGGCCTTCCTAAATTGTTGTCTGCTCCAACCCTAGCGTCGGAACCGAAGATCACCACCCCGGATTCGACTGCTCCTCCTCCAAGCCGTATCAAACCTTCAGAGCCGGACTGGGCCAACCTGCTTATCGTGGAACTGAGACCTGCTCTGGTGTCCTCTGTTCCATCTACTCTGACGTCCTCGGCGCCGACCGGGGACTCTAGAAGCAGACACACTCCTGTTGGGTCCGGAGAGGATAGTCGCACCAACTTGTCAGTGCCGACCCTTCCTCTCAGGGCCTTGGCTCGGATGAGCTCAGCTCCTACCACTGGCTCAGAGCCCACGGCCTCGATGCAGGAGGGGCTGGTGGTTCCTTCGGGTCAGTCGAATCCTTCTCATCGGAGCCGTGATGCCTTTGAAGCCAAAGACATCCTCAACACCAGGTCTGACCTCTTCTTCCCCCAAAGCGCCTGTGTCCGCTTCTGCCTCCATTGTCCAGGCTAAGCGTAGAGACCCTGAGCCTCAGGTAGCCCCACAGGGTGCCCCCTGCTCTTCCGAGACCTCCCCAGAGGCTCCCACTGAGGAGGTCCCCAGGAAGAGATTGTGCAGGAGGAGATGCTTGGACTCCCCATAGGAGTCTTTCACATCTGACACTGACTTGAATGAGTCAGAAGGGTCCCCACGATCCCCCCCTGAGGATATCTCTTTTGCGGAGATACTCGAGATCCTTAGGCAGAGGGGTGATTGGCAGTCCAAAAGCCCAACTGAGGATGAGTCAGTTCTCCTGAAGGCTTTCAGGTGTCAACCTTCCACCTCTTTGGTGTCTCCGCCCTTCGATGAGCTCATGCAGCTGATCTCTCGGAGGGGGTGGGAGTCACCGGAGTCCATGGAACCTGTACCTCGGAGGCCTAATAAGTTTATTTCTGCTCCCATAGATAAATCCTTTTTGTCCAAAGGAGTCCCTGTTGATGCCATGGTGGTGGCGGCGGCCACCAAAAAGGAAACATCTGAGACTACCTCAACTATCCATCCTCCTAACAGAGAGTCCAGAACCATGGATAGATATGGGAAACGCATGTTTAGTTCAGCGACTTTTACACTCCGATCACTAACTATTTATTTGACCCATTTCACCAGACTGCAAAGAGATCTCCTTAAGGAGTTGGGATATGCTCCAGGGTACTGTACCTGCAGGGGCGTCCGACAAAGTTGCCGCCCAGCTTGCTACCATAAATTCCATTGTGAACTCATCCATGCGTCTCGTATCATATGCAGCTGATGGGACGAGTAGGGCAGCGGGTACAGGAATTGCTCTAAAGACATTCCTGGATGCGCTTGTGTTCCTTCGCAGAGCCCTTTAAGTCTTCATTTGTGAACACCTCTTTTGATGGCTCATCTCTCTTTGGGCCTAAAGTGAAAAACTTTGACCAGGTGTGAGCAGGAGGCAAAGACTCTGTCTGCCGTCGGAGTCTGTTTTTCCACCCCTAGTCTGCCTTACCCCAAAGGCCAAAGGGGAGGAAAAATGTAGTTCCAAAAAGCCCAAGGAGCCTTTTAGGACACACTTGGTGAACCCCTCTCTAGGGACAAAGGAGGGGGGTAATAATGGAAGATACCGGCCTCATGGCAGAGAGGGTCCGCAACACCAGGATGACTGAGATCACTTCTCTGGTCAACCCTATCAGCGCTCCTGAAAGGAGGCCCGACTGTCCTGCTCTGGAGGCAGTCGGGGGTTGCTTATCTTTGTAACCAGATGCCTGGCAAGATATAACAAATGACAGCTGGGTACAAAGTATTATTTCCAGAAGGTATTTCATACCATTCTCCACTCCACCCACACCCGCAAGGAGAATCCCAGACGTTCCGCACTGTTACAGGGAACAAGCAACTATAGAGGTCCACAGGTTGCTATAAAGAGTCATCCAGCCAGTCCCAGCAGACCAAACAGGATTCGGAACTTACTCAAGATTCTTTTTGGTTCCAAAGAAAACAGGGGACTGGAGACCCATTTTGGACCTCAGCAGACTCAACCAATTTGTTGGTCACGCTACAGGCTATACTTCCCTTTTTAGGGAAAGACAATTGAATGTGCTCGATGGATCTCAAGGATGCGTACTACCACATAAAAATGGCCAGGCCATCCAAAGATCACCTGCGTTCAGGCTGGGAGACTATCATTATCAATTTCGTGCCCTGCCCTTTGGTCTCACTACAGCCCCCAGAGTGTTCACCAAATGCATGGTAGTGGTCATGGCTCACCTGAGGCATCTAGGATTCCAGTTGTTTCCGTACCTAGACGATTGGCTCCTTACCTCCACCACCAGGCATCAACTGATTCAGGCAAGGGAATACACTCTGACACTCTGCAATCACTTGGTCATTACAGTCAACTCAGAAGTCTGCTTTGTTGCCATCGCAGCATATCGTCTTTATAGGGGCAGAGTTAGACACTTCAGCCACCACTCTACGACTGAAATGAATGGAACCAGCAAGCAACAGTCCACGCCAGCTACAATTCAAAAGATTTATTAAGCGCTTTCATCAGCTCAATCACCTGACTTCTTCAGAATAATTGCATGACAAAATGTAGCTATATTTATACAAAAATAAAATCACATGACATTGTGCAAGCTTCTAGCTGTTACATCAATTAAAATCAACTACCCTTACCCACAATTAGTTAAACATTTATAAACACATAAATAATAAATACCCTACTAGATGAAATAAACTACTAATTAAAACTAACCAAAAAAAAGACCGTAGCTTTAAATAACTACTGATACTAATGTTGTCATTCAGTCCTGGGGTGGATGTGGCATTGTTTAATTTGCCACCATAATTCTTTAAAATTAAGAACTTCGTCCCAAGGACCTCCCCTTAAATCTAGTGTAACTTTATCAATAACTAAAAATTTAAAAGTGTGATTGGGGTATTCTACAATGTCCTTCTCAAGGCACTATTTGTATTGCCAATTCTGATGGCCCGAATGTGCTCATAAATCCTATCTTTAAAACTTCTCTTAGTTTTCCCAATATAAAACCCGGCACATTGACAGCAGAGTGCAGCATAAACCACCCCTTTTGTAATGCAAGAGTAATTCCCTCTTGCCTTCACCTTAAAACCATTAATAACCAACTTATCTACTGAATAAATGTAAGCACACTGTGCACAAAATCCACAAGCCTTAGTTTCCTTACCATACTTTATTCCTTCATTATTCATACTTTGTAGCAAATCTTTAACAGTTTTTCCCCTCCTAAAAATAATATAAGGTGAGAGCCCTAATTTGTCCGTGACCCCTATTTGACTGCTTAAAACATGGTTGATCATAGTTTAGTTGGTAACCTGTACAGAAAACCTACTTACAGCCACAGTTTGTTGCATTACACTAGCTGTTACCCTGCGCATGTTAAAAGGGGCTTGGTAAAAGGGCAATTTGTCCGAATCACTCGGATGGTCAATAGGGAGGTAAATTTCCAAGATCAATGTAGGAAGATGAACAGTATGTTTTTATCAAGAGGTTACCCCCTTGACCTCAGAGAGAGAGCCATGGATGAAGTTATCAGGAAAAGAAATTCAGGATTATTTAGTCCTTTATTAAAGGGGGCTATTGATTGTCATGAGTATGTTCCAGTTACTTCAGCTGCCTCCAGTGAAGTTAAGCAAGGTTCATTTTCAGTTGCATCTTTCATTACTAGGTTTTCTACGGACCATAGTGACATTTTTGACATTTTAAATAAAAATTGGGACTGTTTTAAGCAGTCAAATAGGGGTCATGCATTTTCTTGCATTACAAAAGGGGTGGTTTATGCTGCACTCTGCTGTCAATGTGCTGGGTTTTATATTGGGAAAACTAAGAGAAGTTTTAAAGATAGGATTTATGAGCACATCCGGGACATCAGAATTGGCAATACAAATAGTGCCTTGAGCAAGCACATTGTAGAATACCCCATTCACACTTTTAGATTTTTAGTTATCAATAAAGTTACACTGGATTTAAGGGGAGGTCCTTGGGACGAAGTTCTTTATTTTAAAGAATTATGGTGGCAAATTAAACTTAATGCCACATCCACCCCAGGACTGAATGACAACATTAGTATCAGTAGTTATTTAAAGCTACGGTCTTTTTTTGGTTAGTTTTAATTAGTAGTTTATTTCATCTAGTAGTGTATTTATTATTTATGTGTTTATAAATGTTTAACTAATTGTGGGTAAGGGTCGTTGATTTTAATTGATGTAACAGCTAGAAGCTTGCACAATGTCATGTGATTTTATTTTTGTATAAATATGGCTACTTTTTGTCATGCAATTATTCTGAAGAAGTCAGGTGATTGAGCTGACGAAAGCGCTTAATCTTTTGAATTGTAGCTGGCGTGGACTGTTGCTTGCTGGTTCCATTCATTTCATTTAGTTTTGTTCTGGCTCTCACCACTCTACGACTACCAATCTAGAGGGTCTTTCTTCTTCGCCAGCATGTCAGCTCATTGGTATTGAAAGACAGAGGACCAGCCGTAGAAGTTTTAAAAGTATTGGGTTTGATGACTGCAGCGATCTTGGCCCTACCATTAACAAGGATGCATATGCGGATTCTTCAATGGCTGCTGTTTACTCTATGGTCTTATCAGGAACTTCCAATGAATCACATGATTTTAATTACGAACTCTTGCAAGAGAGATCTCCAGTGGTGGTTGACGTCTCTTCATGTAACCATAGGATGCCCTTTGTACTACACCCTCCATTAGCCACTGTGACCACAGACGCTTCCCTGATAGGGTGGGGCATTTTCAGGGAAAGACTGCCCAAGACACATGGACGGATCAAGAGTCACATCTGCATATCAATGTCCTGGAGATGAGAGCAGTACTTCTGGCATTGCAGTACTTCCAGGACTCTTCCTCTAGGGACGATTGCAGTTCAGACAGACAATATGTTAGCAGTCTCGTACTTGAGCAAGCAAGTCGGGACCAAGTCTTACCCCCTTTGCCGAGAAGCCCTCAGAGTTTGGCAGTGGTCTGTCTCCTCCCAGCGCTTTCTGTTGGCAACGGACATTCTGGGGAGATTCAACATGATAGCAGACAAACTGAGCAGGGCAGTCCTGTTGCCGCACGAGTGGTACCTCAAGCAAGAGATTGCGGACAGGATTTTCCACAAATAGGGCCAGCCTTGCTGCAATCTTTTTGCCAGTCACATCAACACGAAATGCAGAAGCTACTTTGCCCTGATTCCCCCTCCAGGAGAACCCCCGAGAGACGCACTGGTACACGATTGGCCCCGGGGTCTCCTCTATGCATTCCCTCCAATCCCGCTAATACCCAGACTTCTACAGAAAGCAAAGTCGCTGGGAAGAACCATCATTCTTATAGCCTCTCCTTGGCCTTGGCAAATTTGGTTCCCATTTCTTCATCATTCTTATAGCCTCTCCTTGGCCTCGGCAAATTTGGTTCCCATTTCTTCATCATCATCTCTTGGAGGATCCGTGGATTCTGGACCCAGTTCAGGACTTTCTGACACATCTGTCAGGGGACCTCTATCCTTCCTTGCAGTCACTGAAGCTAACAGCTTGGCTGCTCCAGTTCCTCTCATAGCCAGGCTTCACAACCTTTCTAATGAGACAAGGCAGATCTTTTGTCTTCCCATAAGCCGCCCACCAGAAGATTATATCTTAGTAAGTGGAAGAGATTTTCCATATGGGCTTCTAAGCAGGACATTGATCCTTATCAAGCCCCCTTGACGTCCATATTAGAATTCTTGACTATGATTTTTAATGAAGGAGCTGCAGCTGCTACAGTTCGGGTCCAGTTGGCTGCTATATCTAACTTTCATCTCGGAGTGGATGGGCTAAACATAATGTTCCACAAGTTGTCCAAGGCCTTTCTTAAAGGAACCTTTCACACGAGACCTCCAATGAAAACTCCTTATTCTCCTTGGGATCTGAACTTTATGCTGTCTCCTGTAATTCTACCCCCATTTGAACCAGCATCATCCTGTGATCTCAAATTTTTATGATGGAAAACCATGTTTCTGGTAGCTATTACTTCTGCCCGCAGTGTGTCAAAACTTCAAACCTTATCTGTCAGCCCTGCTTATTTGATTTTTCATGTTTTTCATGCTGACAGAGTATCTCTTAGGACAAACCCCTCCTTTTTGCCCAAAGTTTGTTCGAAATCTAATATCAACCAAGTCATTGAGTTGCCAGTCTTTTTCCCTAACCATTCCAATAAACTTGAGTATATGCTGCACAAACTTGACGTTCACAGACAGCTCAGGTGTTATTTGGACAGAACATCAGACCAGCTCTTTGTGTCTTTCTCTGAAGCCAGAAAACAACGCTTTCAAAATGGCTATCTGATTGTATCACTTTTGTTTATTCAGCTGCTAATATGCCCTTATTGCACAAGATTAAAGCTCACTCTACCAGAGCAGTTTCTACATCTTCTACATTCCAAGCCAAATTGCCCTTTGATAACATTTGTGCTGCAGCCACTTGGTCTAAACCTCATACCTTTCACACATTACAAAGTTGATAAGGCCTCCAGGGACAGGGCTTTCTTTGGGTTTACAGTCCTGAAGAATGTACTTCCATGAGCCCCCTGAGATTGAAGGTGCTAGGGACGCTACCCATCAGTAAAGAATGAATGGCAAGATTGAACAACTTCACATTAAGATGTTATGTACTCACCGTAACGTACCATGTGAGTTATTCCATCTCGCCTTCATTCTTAAATCCCTCCCTCCATCCCCCACCTGGCTGATAGTTGACCTAGAGGCTGGTCTCATCCTGGCTGCTCAATTCTTCTTTCTCTCTATGGGAGGGTAGTTCTCTTATATGGATATAGTATACGCAGCAAACAAGATCTGAGGTAATTCCAGCAGTGCATCATGGGATAAGGGGCTTGGTCTCGAGCTACTGGTAAACCTTGAGCTTTGCAGACGGCCATATCGGAGCCGATGGATCGGCTCTGTACCCATCAGTAAAGAATGAAGGAGAGATGGAACAACTTACATGGGACGTTATGGTGAGTACATAACTTCTTATTTCTCATGGTAACATCAGCTAGGAGAATTTCAGAATTACAGGCCTTGTCATGTAAGCCTTCATATTTACTTTTCCAAAAGGATAGAGTTTTCCTCGGGACCAACACTGCCTTCATTCCCAAAGTGGCTTCAGAGACTAACCTTAACCAGGTTATACACACCTGTTGGTCTTTCCAAATGTTTCAAATAAAGGTGACTATTTGCTTCACTCCTTGGATGTTCACAGTCAACTTCATTTTTATTTACACATACAAAAGACTTAAGGAAGAGTGTGCAACACTTTTTTCTAAGGCTAAATTAGGTTCCGATGTGTCTAAAGTTAAATAACCCAGATGGTTATTGGATTGTATTACCTTTGTTTATAAGGCCAGTGTATTGTCACTGCCCTTTAAACCAAAGGCATATTCTACATTGATGGTCACGACCTCCACAAACTGTTTTTAACCATATTTCTATTAATTGTGTAGCAGCTACATGGGTCTACAATACATAACTTTTTTTTTTCTTATCACAAGATTGATCTATAATCGAGGTCCAGAGCTTCCCTTGATTCTCCCATTCTCTGGAATATCCCTTTCATAGTGCCTTTCAGGGGTTTTCTAGCTGGGTCCTGTGTCCCACTTGTTGAGGCAAAGAGGAAAGACAACATCAGATGCGAAAGTCATGTAGTGATCATAATGATAGATCCATGTTGTCATCTTCTGTCCATCTCAACATTCCCACCTGCCATCTTCCCACCAGATTGTCACTGCTTTATGGCTCCTACTGGACCACAGTGCAGTGCATCATCTTGGAACCTTGCTTGGTTTCATTCATTTGATTGCTGTTTGTGGTTACAGCAGTGTGTTCATTAATAGTGTTTTTTACTTCACAATTGATAGTCACATACTTGAGGGCAAACTCGATATGAGGAAAGTAGGGGTGGCAGTGTATTATGAGAGAGGGGAGGAGTTTAAGGTTAAGACCCAACGTTTAGCTTACAGCCTTGCATCCATTTAATCCAATATAGCCACTTGTTGAGATGGATAGAAGAAGGCAACATGGATCCGTCATTTTGGTAAGTATTTATATTTTGTTTAACTTATTTCAACGTGGGTGGTAAAATTCAAATTTAGATCTAAAGCAAAGCCTAATATCTCTAACATGTGGTAACTAACAGAGGTGTACTACAAGTGTCTATGATAGACATTGGTAGCATTACTGAAGAGTGTTGTGTGGTGCCAAAAAGCATGATATTGGTCTTACTGGTGTTTATAATCAGTTTATTAGCAGTTAGCCAATTCCACAACAAAGACTGGTAACCTGTGGTGTCAAGCCTCATAAATCCCTGGATAGGTGTTAATTATACATTAACACACACACACACACACACACACACACACACACACACACACACACTGTTGGGCACTATTGTTCATAGATAGGTACTAGGCTATCGGCCTAAGGGCCTAAGTAAGCCTAGCCAACAAGGTTCCCTGGCTTACGCCACCCAAGAAAGTTATTTTCCTGTGCCACTGTCGAGCAGAGCCACAGAAGCGATCCCCAGGGTGTATTTCCTATTTCCCATCCACTCATCAAGATTTTTCTTGAATGCTAGTGAGGAGCTTTGTTTGATATAGATAGGTAGTTTGTTCCAGAGTATGGGAAGTCCCTGGGTCAGGAATCTGTCCCCCCAGTATGTCCTATTTACTGTTTTAGGTCCCTAAAGCGTGTAGCTCGGAAGGCTTGGGATTTCTTTAGGTGTAGCATGTCCAACAGCTCTGGGTTTGACATAGCTTTATATGTTAGGCAGAGATTGCCTCGGAGTAGGCAATATGCTACAGAGTAAAGCTGGAGTTTTTTTGAGACAGTCAGTGTAGGACATCTGTTTGAGGCCAGTAATCCTCTTTGTGAGGTACTTCTGTGGCCTTTCCAGCTGCTGCAGATGTCTTGTGAGGTACATTCCACAAGGGGCATTGTACTCTATAATGGCTAATGAGTGTTGAGTAGAGGGGAACAGTGACCTCTTTTTTCCTGGATGAGAACCCTTTTGTGATGGTGTGCCACATAGACTGACTTCCTGACTACTGTGGCAATGTGATTATCAAAGGAGAGACTACTGTCCACCTGGGTCCCAAGGTCTCTTATCACACATTTGGTGTTAAGTAGACTGCTGCTCATGTGGTACTTCAGGGGTACAGAGTTTTTACCAAAGGGGATGACAGTGCACTTTTTGGCATTGAGCTTGAGGCTATGGCTCTGACACCAGGCATCTGACTCAGTGAAGCCCCTTCTGTAGGATGTTCACATCATTTGGGGACTCTACTATGGCTCCTAGTTTGCAGTCATCTGCAAACTTCATTAGCCAGAGGCCTTCTGTATTAGCTTGTACTTCAGAGAAGTAGATACCAAACAGGAGCGGTCCCAGGACTGAATCCTGTGGTACTCTACTTGTCACTGGTTTGAAGTCAGATTTGGTGTCTGCAACCTTTACAGTGTGGGTTCTGTCAGAGAGCCAGTTGGCAACCCATCTTGTGACATAGGGATTTATTTCTAGTTTAGTGAGTTTAGCTGTAATTCCAGAATGGGGGATGGTGTCAAAAGCCTTGGCTAGGTCAAGATAGGCTGTGTGAACCACCTTACCCTCGTCTACGGCTTTGGTGACTGCCTCAAAGAAGTAGATCAGGATGTTCGTGTTACACTGCTGCAGTCATCACACTTTTGTTTTCCTGCCGTCAGGCGTTCCCGTAGTCGGCCAGAGTTCCAAAGTCTTGGTACGGCGTCTGTTGCTGTCACCTCTTCCCTGACTTCAGTGCACCAGGGGTATATAAGATGCATCCGACACAATTTTCTCCAGTCTTTCTTGCCGCGTGGTGCCTGAAGTAGAAGCAGTTCGCAAGTGCCGGTCGGCCGACTCCTGAGATTTTCGAAGTCGAATTTCAGATCCGAAGTCTTCAATAAAGCTAAGTACCCCGTTGGGGAAACTTTTTTCTTGCCTCAGACCGATGTCAGAAAAAGTTAATAATTGTATTTCTTGTGGGAAGCAAATACATCATAAGGACTTCCACTCTTACTGTATTCCATGCCTAGGCCCTGATCACGACGTCACCAGTTGTCGGTTTTGTGCTAGATTTAACAAACGCACTATAAAAAGACGTTTTGATTTTGCTTTGCACTACTTTGGCCGAAGGTTCAATTATGCTATGCCGTCGGATCAACCGACGACTGCAATTCCGAAAAAACGCAAAGACAAGGATAAAGACAGGCATCCGAGGTCCAAAACCGACGAAACCTCTTCTAGGCAAGTCGCCGGTTCTCAGTGAGGCGCTTTCGCAGCCCCTGACACCCGCTACCTCAGAGCCACAGGCCGCCTCCGCCTCCCACATGGAGACAACTAGGCCTCTGGAAACTCAAGGTATTGGGCGTACGGAAACTAATCCCTCAGATGGGTCCGGAGCCACTGAGCAGGCATCTGCTTCTGAGGGTGTTTTCAGACCTTCACACCTTACCATTAAAGCAACAGCCAAGACAAAAGTACCATTAAAGGCAAATAAGCAAGTACAACATTCTCCTGGACAGTCCTCCATGCCTAAGAAACAGATGCTTAAAATGGCCAGACCTCATTACTCTGATCAGGGGTTCCCATCCCCCTCCTGAGAAAAGGCCTAGGCAGGATACAGACTACGATTCCTCTGATCAGGTTTCCATTTCCTCTGATTCCTCTTCAGACCAGGGATACTCTCTCTCCCCTGTGAGGACTCTGATGCTGAAGAATCTATCCCTTCAGCTTCTCCTCCTGAGGATTATTCTTTTGGGGAAACTTTACATACCATGAGGGAGCATTTCCATTGGGAAAGTCAGGATTACTCAGAATCCAAGAAAAGGCTCAGGGATTTCCTTTTATTGCCTCAGCACAGGCCCCTGGCTATTCTGCTTGTGCTAGATATTGTGGATGATGTGTTCTCTGAATCCAGCTTATCTCCTGATTCTTTACCCCCTGCACCAGCCAAGCCAGATAGGTATTATAGAGTCCCTGACTCTCACAAGTTTCTTTATAAAAACCCTTCTGCTGATCCAGAAACTATTTCCCAGTGTCCAAAATGGGTTAAGGCTTCCATTGCAAAAAATCCAGTACCCTCTGACAGAGATTCCAGAGCTTTGGATAGATGGGGGAAGAAGTTTACACTTCTGCAACTTTAGCAGTAAGGGCTTTAAATTGCCAGTTTCACATGCTTAAGTACAAACAACATTTAATGGCTCGGTTAAAACAGAAAATGCTTGCAAGCTCAGAAGCTCCTGACTGTAAAGAAATGCAGGATTTATTGCATGCAGTTGAACAGGTGGGAAAACATACTCTGCAATGTGGTTTTGATTCTTTAGAGGCCTCTTGTAGAGCCGCAGTTACAGGTACTGTGATTCGAAGACATGCTTGGTTAAAAGAACAGAGTTTACCTGATCATGTTAAGGCAAAATTATTGGATGCTCCTTTACAGCATGATACCTTGTTTGGTGTTAAGGCAGAAGAGGTGTTAAAGAAAATGGAGGATAAAGCTAAATCTATGCAAACAGTCAAGGATTTCTTACAGGTACAGCCACCTCGATTTAGCAGAAATTGTCCAACAAAGACTTGGTCCTTTCCAGTGTCAGACAGGCCACAGAGAGGCAGATACAGATGCCCAAGAGGCAGATCTCAACCCCAAGGCTCTAATAGACAACAACAGTGGGGCACCTCAACCCCAAAGGGAGGTGAGGACAAGTCTCAACCTTACAGGAAGCAGTCCCAATGACTTCCCCCTTCGTACGCCAAGCACTTCCCTTTTGGCAGCCCCCTTGGGGGGAAAACTAGCACTTTTTTCTCAAAACTGGCAAACAATCACCCAAGACAAATGGGTTCTGAATATTGTGTCTCAAGGTTACAGGTTCCACTTTCATACTTTACCAAGGCTAAAAGGAATGCCAGACCTGCCACAGAATCAATGGGCAGATGCACAAAAACAAATTTCAGCCCTCATGGACATGAGAGCTATACAAGAAGTACCATAACAGGAACAAGGACAAGGATTTTACTCAAGACTCTTCCTGGTCCCCAGAAAGGACAAGGCCTGGAGGCCCATACTAGACCTTTCAATTCTAAACACTTACCTGGATATTCCGAAATTCAAAATGCTGACATTACAGCAGCTTCTACCCATGCAGGGCAAGCAGGCTTGGCTTGTTACTCTGGACCTCAAAGAGGCATACCTGCATGTCCCTATCAGACAAAATTGCAGAAGATACCTCAGATTCAAAGCTGGAACAATGCACTACCAATTCTCTGCACTGCCCTTTGGCTTATCTACTGCGCCCAGGGTCTTTACAAAGTGCCTGGCACCAGTAATTGCATTTTGCAGAGAAAAAGGAATTCAAATATATCCATACCTGGATGACTGCCTCATTCAAGCAGAGACAAAGGACATTCTTCTACAGCATCTGGCGTTTGTAAAAAGGTTGCTAATTTTTCTAGGGTACACAGTAAACGAAAAGAAGTCAAAACTAGTACCCTCACAACGGATTATATTCCTGGGTGCCAGCTTAAATACAACGGCCCAGATGGCTTATCTCACGCCAGACAAACAAATTCAACTAACTCAGTATTTTCAGTTACTGGCAAAAAAGTCCCATCTCCCTGCAAGAAAAATTCTGCAGGCCCTGGGATTCATGGCATCCTGCATACTGCTAATACCATATGCCAGACTGCATATGAGGAAATTACAGTGGTACCTAAAAAGTGTTTGGACTCAACACTCACACAGTTTAGAAGCAGTAATACCAATGATTCCCTGCCTACAACAGGAGTTTCGATGGTGGGCACAGGCATGTCACCTAAACAAGGGTCAGCCTTTTACCCTACCCACAGCCAGGCAGACTCTAACAACAGATGCTTTGGATTACGCCTGGGGGAGCACACGTGGCAGGAAAATGCATTCAGGGCAAGTGGACCACAGACCAGATGCATCTTCACATCAATCAGAAAGAGATGCTGGCTGTTCAAAATGCCCTAACAGCTTTCAAGGACCTTCTACTTTCAGGGCAATTATTATTAAAGACAGACAACACCACAGTAATGTGGTACATAAACAAGGAACGGGGCACTCATTCTTATCCCCTATGCAGGCAAGCCATGACCTTGTGGAGCACAGCTCTAACGTATCAAGTTCATCTGCAAGCACAATTCCCGCCAGGAAAGAAAAATACTCTGGCAGATGATCTAAGCAGAAATATCATGGACCCTCATGAATGGAAATTGAATCCACAAATCTTCAGCATGGTAATGCAAAAATGGGGATGCCCAGACATAGATCTTTTTGCCTCCCCACTGAATTGCCAACTACAAAAATTCTGCACAAGGACTTAATCACACTCAAGCATGGAAAGTGGATGCTCTCTCGTTCAGCTGGAAAAGCCTAAAAGTTTATGCCTTCCCACCACTGCCTCTCCTTTCAAAGGTACTCCTAAAAGCCAAAGAAAAAACACAGATGATCCTGATTGCTCCAGACTGGCCACGCCAGCACTGGTATCCAATCTTAAAGAACTTCGCTCAAGGCCCACCATGGATTTTGCCTCAAATTCCACACCTTCTGACTCAACAAAACAATCAGATCCTGCATGGTCAGCTCAATACCCTAAACCTGGCTGCATGGCAGATTCAGTAGTCAAACAGACAACACCTCTCTCTAAAGCTGTTGTGCATGTCATTTTGGAGGCCAAGAGGCCTAGCACCAGGAAAGCTTACTCAGAAAAATGGAAGAGATTCTGCGCCTGGAACCAGGCTCAAAGCCTTGACCCTCTTGTCCCAAACATCCCTCAGATTTTACAATACTTAACTGAGATGCTGGAGAAAGGCCTATCCTTCTCATCAATTAAGATCCACGCCTCTGCCATTTCAGCACATTACAACACGGATCCTCCTTTCTCTCATCCCTTGCTAAAGCAGTACCTCAGAGGGGCTAAAAACATAAGACCGCCCCGGAGAGAACCAACACCAACTTGGGACCTCAATTTTGTTTTGGAAAAAAACTGACCCTGCCACCTTTTGAGCCAGCCAATACAGCTGATCTAAAATTTTTATCATGGAAAACAGCTCTGCTCCTGGCAGTAACTTCAGCACGAAGAGTCTCAGAGCTACAGGCATTAATGGCAGTGGAACCTTTTATAATTTTCCATCAGGACAGGGTTTCTTTACGGACAAACCTTACCATTATGCCAAAGGTGGTATCTAGTGTGGCTCTTAACCAAACCATCCATTTGCCAACTTTCTATCCAAACCCCCAGAATAAAGGGGAGAAACTTCTGCACTCTTTGGGTATACACAGGCAGCTACGCTTCTACTTGGACAAAACAAAAACTTTCAGGAAAACTGAGCAACTGTTTGTAGCATATGCTGCAGGATCACAGTGCAAGGCTATCTCAAAGCAGACTATATCCAAATGGATAGGGCACTGTATTCGTTACTGCTACACACAGCATGGAAAAATCAGTCCCTAATAACATTAGGCCACATTCCACCAGGGCCACAGCCACTTCAACAGCCTTTCTCAGAGGAGTACCTACCAAGGAAAATTTGGAGGCTGCAACTTGGAGTTCAATGCATACCTTTACCAAGCATTATCACTTGTCTCTTTACTCTAAATCCAGAGCAGGATTTGCCACTGCAGTTCTGCAGGGCCTCATAGCCAATCCTAACTCTTTATAGACCAGCCACCCAACCTTAGCTTTGGGATTCTACCCAAGTGTGATGACTGCAGCAGTGTAACACGATGAACATAGTACAGTTTTGTACCTACCATAAATGTAGATGTTCGAGTGTTCACACTGCTGCAGTCCAGGTTACTCTCCCTCCATCCCCTCTGAACTAGCTGGACTTATCCACACCTTTCTATCCTATACAACCTTTGTGGTTTATTTGCTTGTAACTGAAGGTATTGTTTTCATTTTATATGTATATTTTTCATTAGCAATATGTATTGCCTACCTTCTTGGGGGCACCTGACATCTGGAGCAAGAAAAACTGAATAAAATGGCATCGGATGCATCTTATATACCCCGGCGCACTGACGTCAGGGAAGAGGCGACGGCAACCGACGCCGGACCAAGACTTTGAAACTCTGGCCAACTACGGGACCGCCTGATGGCAGGATAACCCAAGTGTGATGACTGCAGCAGTGTGAACACTCAAACATCTACATTTATGGTAGGTACAAAACTGTACTTTCAGGAGGCATGATCTGCCTTTCACAAACCCGAACTGGGTAGGGTCCAGAGTTTGAAGGTTACCAATGTCTTTGTTTATGAGTTCCATGATGATACGTTCCATGGCCTTGCAGACCAGGCTCGTCAGGCTAATTGGGTGATAGTTCCAGGGATCATTGGTGGCTCCCCCATTGTGAAGTTGGATAACTGTTGCTGTGCTCCATTCAGTGGGCACACAGCCTGATGTGAGGCTATGATTGAACATGGTGTTTAGGTGGGGAGCCAGTTCGTTCTGAAGTTCATGTAAAACACAGCCTGGGATGTTGTCCGGTCCCATGGATGCTGTGTTTTTGGCTTTAGAGAGTGCAGCTTTTACCTGCGTAGTTGTGATTACAGGGACTCTGCATTCTTCCTGTATAGATGTGTGCCCTTTAGGGGGTGAGAGGGGAGTAAAGTTAGCACTGTCTGCCAGGATGTTGGCAATATCAGTTAGTTCTGTCATTTTTGTGCCGTTGTGCTGTAACTCAGAGCAGATCTGGGTGTTGCCATTGAGATTCTTGACATCGCTATAGAATGCTTTGTGGTTGTCCTTAGAATCAGTGGTGATTTTGTTTTCGTAGCTAGCTTTGGAGGATCTTATAAGGAATCTCAGCTTCTTACTGAGGCTGACCAGGGAGCTCCTCCACTCATGGGATTTTGCTCTCTTTTGCAACAGTTTCTTCCTTCTATTGTACAGTTTGTTCGTAGTTTCATAAGTGTGTACTAGGCTAATTACCCTGGAGCCTTTACAAGCCTAGCCCATAGAAGTGCCCTGGCATCATGCTGCCCGACTTTTGTTCCCAGTGCCTCTATCAAGTAGAGCCACTGGAGTGATCCCTGGGGTGAACTTTGTTTCCCATCTACTCATCAAGATTTCTCTTGAAGAAGGCCAGTGAGGTTCTCTGCTTGACATGTATAGTAAGTCTATTCCAGAGCATGGGCAGTATCTGGATTATGAACCTGTCCCTCCAGCATGTTCTGTTGATTGTGGTAATGAGGTTAGGTCTCTGGAGCGTGTGGTGTGGAGGAATTGGGATTTTTTTAGATGTAGCATTCCTAACAGCTGGGACAGACATGGCTTTGTAAGTCGAGCAGAGATCGCCTCTTAGTAGACGATATGAGACGGAGAATAGCTGGAGTTTTTGTAATCTGTCCATGTAGGACGAGGTACCTTTGAGGCCTTTCCAGCTGTTGCATGTGTCTAGTGAGGTACATCCCAAATGGGGCATTATACTTGATGATTGGCCTAATGAGTGAAGAATAGAGAGAGATGATGGCTTTCTTCCTGGATGCAAAACCCTTGGTAATGAGATGTGCCACATAGAAGGACTTTCTGACCACAGTAGCAGTGTGGTGGTTGAAGGAGAGGTTGCTGTCAATCTGTGGCCCCAGATCTCATATAACACCTTTTAGTGTTCAGTGGGCTCCCATCGATGTGATAATTAGTGGGAACTGAGTTTTTCCCAAAGGGGATGATGACTCATTTTTTGGTATTAAGCATAAGGCCATGGTTTTGACACCAGTCATTGGTGTCAGTGAGGCCTTTCTCTAGGATGTCTACATCACTTGGGGAGTTAATAATGGCTCCCAGCTTGCACTCATCTGCAAGCTTGGTCAGCCAGAGTCTCTCTATGTTGGCATGGACGTCTGAGAAGTAGATGCCAAACAGGAGAGGAACCAGGACCGATCCCTGTGGGACTCCACTCGTGACTGGTCGGCAGTCTGACTTGGAGTCCACCACTTTCACACTGTGGGTTCTATCTGCGAGCCAGTTTGCACCCCACCTAGTGATATAGGGGTTGATGCCTGGTTTGATGAGTTTATCAATAATTCCAGAGTGGGAAATGGTATCAAAGGCTTTGGCCAGGTCAAGGTAGGCTGTATGAACTGCCTTGCCCTCATCCACAGCTCTGGTGACTGACTCAAAGAAGTCAACCAAGTTGAGCAGACATGATCTACCTTTCAGAAAACCAAATTGGGGGTGGGCTCTAGAGTTTGGGATTCCATGTTTCCTTGTTAATTAGGTCCATGATGATGCGCTCCATAGCCTTACATATCAGACTTGTCAGGCTAATGGGGCCGTAATTCCCAGGGTCTGTAGTCGCTCCCCTTTATGGAGAGAGATGACTGTAGCAGTGCGCCATTCGGTAGAGACAAAACCTGAGATGAAACTGTGATTGAACAGGGCACACAGATGTGGTGCGGGTTCAGTTTGTAGTTCATGTAGAACACATTCAGGGATATTGTCCGGTCCCATGGAAGCTGGGTTCTTGGCATTGGACCATGTAGCTTTAGCCTTTGGTACAGTAATGCTGGGTGCCTGGCATTCCTCCGGTATTGTCATTGGTCCTTTGGGTGGGAGGGGTAAAGTTGTCACTGTTTACTTAATTTGGTGACCTCTACATTGGGGAAGCAATGTTTTCTTAGGATGTTGTTTGAAATTCCTAGCACTAAAAACACAGATGTTGATGAAATTGGCATGAGTGGCTGTGATTGGATAATTAGCTAAAGTAAGCAATATTAGACTTAAGAATCTAGTTGAGTGTGAGTAAAAATAGAATAAGGAACATTGATAAATTACATCTTATTATGGTCTTAGTTTAGATGGGACCACACAACATTTTTATAAATTAGACATGGTGAAACAGACAAAACTGCACATCTTATTGAAATTAGAAGAGCAATTTGATCATTTTTAAAAATGGTAGTTATTACATTTTCATTATGGTGTGTCTTTGTGGTAGTTATTGCATTTTCATTATGGAGTGTCTTTAATACCAGCATATGTTAGGACTGGTTGAAGTAAAGCATTGTCTGAAAAAAGATAATCCATCTTGGGTAAAAGCAAAACAAAAGTGTGTTGCCTGCTATGCATCTCAATTTAGTGCCTCCGCACTTCTTCCTATGACAGTTATCTTGCATTACAATATGCATGGATTGTGATTGTATTGCATAACAGTGGTGGTTTATGGAAATTGTTAGTGACTGGCAATAATTTAGCTTAGCTGTATGTAATGAATTGGCTGTAACTTTTTCTTTCATACATCTTAGTCCTGAGACTTACTTTAGGGTAATGAACACATTAGTGAAAATGCAATGAACTCTAGTTTACTGATTAGTTAACTCGTCTGTATGCACAGTAAAAGTAAGGAATATTTACAATGTACTTACACATTCATTTATTCTAATTAATAGATGGTCACACACCATCAAAGATTGGAGCTCTGAGTGGAAAATTGCAGAGTGGTGTGAACACATTACAAGGCTTCAAAGAAGACAAAAGGAACAAAGTTACACCAGGTAAGTGACCACAAAATTAGCACCCTTAAAATAGGTCTGTGGGACATGTCAGTCCCTCTCAGTAAATTTTAGCTCATTTTAGTTCAACTGGGGGACCCTTGAGAAAGCTGGTTCCTTGAGTCACTGTGTAGCACTGGACCAGATACTTTTGGATTTAATATAAAAGGATATTTGCGATTATATTAATAAAATTTATTCTTGCTTAATCAACAGTTTATTTATCTTTTCTTTAACGGTTAGTACCACAAGGCTAATGAATCCTTGTTTTTTTAATTGTAATATATAAATGTTTATTGTTTTTGAAATGATTAATAAAAAGAAAAAAAGTGGAACCAGTAAAATAAGTTTCATAACTTGGTAATATATTTCTAGTCTTCATGTCTGTTTCATTCAGCAGGATTTTACTTTTATTTAACAAGTCCTCTGACAAGTAGATCATCTCTGAGGGAAGTTTTGGATATTTATATGATCTAAAGTAATGGTGATACTTAGCAAAAAGGAAGAGAACAAATTGCAACATATAACCAAGGAAACACTTGTACAGTCTAATGCTTACAGATAAAATATTTCAGAATTGACTGGTGGAAGAAAAGTTGGGATTAAAATTGCAATTCCGTTACATGATAGACAAGTAACAACGCAGCCAAAATTAACATAAACTATCGAGAAATAGAAGAAAAGTAACGAGAAGAAAGTCTTGACAAAAGAAGCATTTTGTAAGCAAGTAGGCTGGAAAAATAAGACAAATAATGAAAGCCTTGAAAAATGCCAAGTTTCTTACATCTGCAAAGATATTAGGTTGTTTTTCTTTAGCAAATATTCCGTGGGACTCGAAGGTTGCAGCTGTATATTGAGTAAAATTTACAAAGATTCATTACTGACTGCACTTACATGGAGACTAGCTGTCTGAAATCCAAAACAAAGGTGCAATGGCAAGCAGTTCAGTGAAATATGAAGTTTGAAATTATGGGAAATGACTGAGAGAGAGCCTGCCTAGCAGCCTTAGTACTATTTAACAGAACGCTATACAATTTAGTTTTATCTAAGGATAGCCAGTGTATTATTTTAAGGGCCAAAAGTTAATACTTTCTAAAAGTTTACAAACTCTGAAATAAAGGAAATAAAAGAAAAAAAAGCAGCAATCAGCATAACAGGGAACACAGGTTGTAGCATGCACTTTAGTATGGGTAACTTTAATTTTAAGTTAAGTAATGGCTGTGGGTTGCGGCTGTTGTTTGGGGAAAATTGTTCCTGTCTGGAGGGCTAAACTTCATTGTTTGAAGGCATACGTAGTTTTGTGTGTTTGTACTAAAAGGGGATGGTAGTATTTTGAAAATATATTTGTTTTGATGGTTTTCATTAAAACAAAAAGTTGTGAAAAATGTGTTATAAATGGAGATGAGAAAAAACTGTATAAATGATCAGCCTACCAAACATTAGAACCTGCATGTAGCACAAAAGTTTAAAATACATATTCAAAAAACTGACATGTATAATAGGTGGGAATGACAACTTTATCATAATGGCTACACTACCTGTCGCTTGTCCCTCTCCAACATAGATAACAAGCAGGCCCCGGAGTATTTTGTTTAGATGCTTTAATACATAGAAGCACATCGGGATGGATAGCAGCATCATAAAATACAAACTGGCTAACAGACGGACCTTGCATACATACATGTTGCATCTCAGCAGCTAACTACAAAATGGCAGTGAGACTTGCATGTGCTGAGTATTTGTACACTTGTGCAAGCCCTTGGATGACTTCTTAAAGATACATACACACACATTGATCTACATCCTCCCTCTTAAAAAGATTACCCTTAGTAAAAACAACATTCCAGTTAGACATGCATTACTATAGTCATTAGAAATAAAACAGTGTTCATGTGCAGGTTGCCTTGTATCTGTTACGGGGTTTAGAGATGCAACTGTATCTCGTAATATAACAATCTGGACTGAATTTAGCAACAGGGAAGTCTTCGGTGAACAACTCGTATCAGGAACTTCTGGATTCGTCACAAGAATAGAAATGTCCTCTGGAACTTCCTCTGGAATTGGAACACCGGACAACTCACTCTGAGACAGAGTCTCACAAGCTATGTGCTGTGGTATAGGCTTGGACACCGGTCTCAAATGCTTCCAATTCTGTCTAAAGACTGCTCCTTGTGATTACCCAATGTTTGGTCTTGGCTCTGGGCAAACACTCTTCACAACACCAATCCGATCATAACCTTTCAATGTTTGCATCCTTACCACTTCTCCTTCTCGTAATGGATTTAGTGGTTTGCTGGTTTTATAGTAATAGAACTTCAGGGTTATGCGTTTCTTTAACAGATTGGTTTTCACTGACGTGTTGTTCTTGACACGTGGAGCCAGCAGTTGACTACTGATTGGTAATGTGTTTCTGGTTTGTCCCAACATAAGTCTCTGAGCAGGCGAACCAAGATGTTTATCATGAGGAACATTTATGAAATTCAAGAAACTCAGGAAAACATCACTATTCGTTTTGACTTCTGTAGTAACTATTTTGCACTTTGAACTGCACATTCTGCCAAACCATTTGACTGAGGGTACTCAGGGCTACTTGTGGCAGGAGTAAAGTCCCATTCTTCAGCAAATCTTTTCAACTATTAGCTTGTAAACTGCGTGCCATTGCCAGAAATAACTGTGTGGACTACCATGAACAGCAAAATGATGCTTCATCCTAGTAATGACAGTACTGGTTGCTAGGTTAGGAAGTAAGTCGATCTCGAACCAATTGGAGTAAGAGTCTAGAAATACCAAATAATGTTGACCATTCCACTCGAAGATGTTTCACAGTTGCCATGTCTGGGATTAGAACTCCTACCTAGCTAGTACTTCACACTATAGCATTACGCAGTTATTGCACGTGCCACAGAACTTAGTGAGCTACTTTCGACCAAGGTAGTTTCAGAATCTGGTTTAGCTGAAGTGGTTCCTTCTGTTGATGTGTCTTTGCACTGTTACACACGGAACAAGATGAAAGTACTCTCTTAATGTCTTGTGACATAGAAAACCAAAATACTAGTTCTCTCGCCTTTGTTTTGGTAGAGTTGGTTCCTGGATGACCACGATGCAAGATATTAATGTACTCTAGTTGCTAGGACTTCGGAACAGTTACTTTTGGACCTTTCATAATGATACCTTTGTCAGACAAAATCTCATGTCAGTATGGAAAATAAGGTTGCACTTCTTGAGGTAAACTAGATTGCTTTGCGGCCATCCTTGATTGATAAAGTGGTTGAGCCTTTATAAAACTGGATCTGTGGCTGTGTAATATCTCAACTCAAGACATGTGGAAGAAAAATGTCACACTTCCATGACTTCAAAATCAAGGTTCATATTCTGATGCTGTTCTGTGATGTTTCTGGGTGATCTTCATAATGTATCAGCAAGATAAAGAAGTTTGCCTTTCTTGTAAACAAGATTGAAATTACACTTTCGCAATCTTAGCATCATATGTTGCAGTCTGGCTGGAGCTGAATGCAAAGGCTTTCTCAAGATAGTGACTAGAGGTTGGTGGTTTGTTTAGATCGAACATGCAAACACAATTGCCAAAAGCTCTTTCTCGATCCAGGCATATTGTATTTCAGTTTGGGTAAGAGTTCTCGATGCATAGGCAACAAGTTGGTCCTCTTGTAGAATGACTGCACCAAGGCCAAGTTTCGAAGCATCACTGGAATGTGTAACTGGCTTGTGAACATCATAGTATCTGAGAGTTGGTGGACTTGCGATTCTCTGTTTCAGAACTTCAGAATGCTCTTTGGTGTTGCTCTAACCAAGACCATGGTACATCTGTACATGTCAGCTCTCTAAGCGGTGCTGAAAGTTGGCTCAAGTCTGGAATGAACTTGCCTAGGTAGTTGACCATGCCAAGAAAACGTTACAGGGCTTGAGCATTATCTGGTACTGGCATCTTGAGAATGGCTGTTTGCTTTGAACGGTCTGGTCGTAGGCCTGAACTAGTAAATAAATTACCAACGTAAGTAACTTCTTGTAGCCTGAAATTGCATTTCTGTGGATTGAGCTTACAATTCACTTGGCATGCCCTTTCTAGAACTTTTCTAAGGTTTCTGTCATGTTCTGCTGAACCTTGACCTCTACTAATATGTCTACTGTAACAGCACGAGGATACCGAGAAAAACTTTGCTCCATTGCACGTTGAAAGACTTCACTTGAAGAATTTATCCAAAATGGCATTCTCAAAGATATGTACCTGCCAGAGTACTGAAAGTACTGAGCAATGATGATTTTTTTGTTAAGCTGAATTTGCCAAAATGGACCCTTTGCATGTAGGATAAGAAAAACAGTGGCATTTGGCATCAAGGCTGCGACTTTGACTGCACATTAGATGGTGAGGTCTTTTTAGCGCTTTGTTCAAATCTTGTGGATCAATACATATTCTGATGTCATCTGAGCTTTTCTTATGAGCTATCACCACGGAAGATTCCAATTCAGTTGGAGTTACAACTGGACAAATCACACCTTGTTGCACCATTTTATCTAGCTTGCCTTTGACTTGGTCCTGGATGGTTATTGGAACTTTTTGTGCTGGCCTGATAACTAGACTGACCTCTGGATCTAACTCCATGGAGTATACAACTGGAAGTTTGCCAAGTTTCTTTTCGAAAAGATCAGCATAGGTAGAAAGAATGTACTGGGCGAAATTAGAGTAGTGGTCTTTTAAGCTGACTTGGACTTCCTTATTAAATGACAGTCCCATTTTCAAACTCTCTCTAAACCCTTATGATGATTGGACAGATATGCCACCACATAAAATAAGTCGTAGCGTCTTCCAACAGAGTAACATGAGAGCACTACTGAGCCTTCAGTATGAAGTTCTTCACCACTGTAAGCAACAAGCTTTACACACCTTGCCGACAAGGCAATGAAACTAGGTTGGGCCCATGCTTTGAGTTTGCTGAATCACTCTTATGTTTCACTGAGACTGTGCGAACTCTGGAATTTGCTGGAAAGTTCTGGAGTTTAACAGTGAGTGCTGCAGGGGTTACAGTTGCTGCCATGTGCATGGGCCTGTTTCTTTTAACCACGTGCTGCATACTATCAATATGAGCTTTATCACTGTGCCTTATAGAGCTAGTCTCATTTGTAAGCATATTTGTGTGCTTTTCTGTGAGCTCGTATATTTGACAAATTTCAGTGGCCTTATTCAAAGTTAAATAACTGTCATGAAGTGAAATCTTTCTCACAGCATCATCTTTAGTACCACACACAAGACTGTCTTTTATCAACTCATCCTGTAAATCACCAAATCTGTACGTTTAGCCTTATTTCTCAGGTCACTTGTATATGCTGCAAAAGTTTCACCAGGCTTTTGATCCCTTGTGTAAAATAAGTGCCTTTCCATTGTAACATTTGTCTGGGGGTTGCACATTTCTCTAAATTTACATTTAAGCACTATTGATCCTCCGTGGACTCCACCGGTACAACAATATGATGGTTTTCCCCTCTCCTGTATAGATTACAGGTGCATACACAAATGAATGTTCCCTTTCTATAGCTTCTGACCCAGCTAAATTAAGCAGAATAAATGCCTGTGTGTGGTAATCTTTATCAGAAAATGCAGCCTGTGTGAAAATGTACTCTTGCTCAAATACTCTCCAGTTCTCAGCAATATTACTGCCCAACACAAAAAACACTGGGTTTTCGAAATCCATCTGCCATGCCTACAAAGTACATACAAGCACACTAAAAATATGGCCCTTGTAATTATGTACAAGCAAACTGTTCTGTGAACTTGTAATAACATTCAAATGCACAAACTCTTTGAAATGCTGTACTTTGCGAAATATCCTCTAAAATGGCTGTATTCTGAGAAATATGCCCTGTAATGGCTGTACTTTTGCAAAATGACTTTACTGTAATACTGCACAAACATGCAAACACTTTATACACTTCTGATAACTCTGATATCTTTAAATGAAAGTACATGCTTTGCGAAAATGTGGTAGTTTCCCCTTATTTTGTTTATTTTATGCAATTTAGACTTCATTTCAAACATTTTCTGTAGTAATTTGAATATTTATATCAATATTATACATATCTGTATGTGTGGATATCATTTAAAATGTTCTGTATGCCTCGTTTCATATTTTGCAAATAAGAAATAGTGCTGAGCAAGTTTTAATATCTGAAATTTGTTTCTTACCTGTTTTGTGAAGTATGCAAATTGAGGGAATGATTCATTCTTGTATATTCTACCAATTCCAAGCAAGTGCCTTAAGTCGTTTTAGCAATGCCGCCTCTAACTTCATGCCCATTAGATACGCCGCTTTTGACACCATGTCGCTTGGCCCTGTTTAACATAGATGCCAAGCAGGAGGGGTATTTCATTTAGATGCTTTAATACATAGAAACACATCAGATGGATAGCAGCATCATAAAATACAAACAAAATGGCTAACAGACAGACCTTACATAAATACATACTTGCATCTCAACAGCTAGACTACAAAATGGCAGGCAGACTTGCACATGTTCAGTATGTATACACTTGTGCAAGCCCTTAGATAGCTTCTTAAAGATACATATACACACACATTGAGCTACAGCACTCATGTTACCTTTGACTGTAAATGGCCTTACAGGTATAGACAAAAAAGAAAGAGTGCTGTATTATAGTAAAAAATGAAGAATGCAAACAACAATGCTGTAGGAGATACGTTTGGAAAAAGTTGAGCCTTTGAATTTGGCAAAGAAAGGATTTCAGGATAGACATTCAGCAGAATATCAAGGGCAAATGAGACGGACTCCTATAGTGACAGAAGAGGAAACAAAAGACAATAATAGATTTGTGATGGGGGCTGTTGGCAAAGGAGGAGGATTACTCTGGCATGTCTTTAGTTTTCACCAAAAACTGCTGTTACAGATCTTAAGAAAATTTGGGGGAGAAATAATCTGCTTTCAGCAGAGAATATTATTTATAGTGGACTGGGATTTGATTTCCAATAGCAAGAATGTATCAGGGAGACCTACAATGGAAAATGCAACAAGAGGGTAGATTTCTGAGGAAATTTATAAAATCTTTGGTATGAAAGATGTGAATTCAGTAATAGGAACTTGGACTGAATTTACATATTCCTCAAGGTACAGTAACTGGACTACACTAGATAGAAATTATATTTCACAGGAACTTGTGCATTTAATTGAAAGGTTCGACATGCGTACATTAACTATTTCAGATCATGCATCAACAAAAACAGGTAAAAATGCAGAGTAGTGAAGCAAAATGAGACAGTGGCACTTTCCCACCTATCAGTTAAAAAGAGAGTAATTTAAGGAAGGAACAGTGGAAATTATTCAAGAGTTGTTAGGGAAGATTGAAATATCTTCAAATGTTATAGCTAGTGAGTAGAATAAATTTAGCATTGATTTTAAAAGTAAGGTAGAATTGAAAGAGAGTTAAGAAGTAATAGGAATTAGAGTGGAATGGTAAAAAGTTAAGTATTGCAAAATAAGGGGAATCTCACAGAACAAATGCGGAGTGCTAAAGAGAGAATAAGAGAGCATCTGGATACTGTGCAATGAGTTTAGAAAGATTGCTGTTAAGTAGCTATTTTTGACAATAACATTTTTAGCACAAGAACTTTGGCAACATATAGTAGAAAGGGATGTTGATAAATTTTGAGAGCCAAGAACAAGAAAAATAACCATAGATCCTGCAGAGGCATTAGAGATATTTTATGAAAATTTGTGTAAAGCAGACAAATGTGGAAATAAAGAGCACAACTAGAAATATTTATGGAAAACTTAATTATGCTAAGGTTAGAAGTAGATGAGACTCAGCAACTAACAATTAAGATAGAGAAGTTGAGACAAAAACAGTGATGTATAATCATTCTTCAGGAAAATCTCCAGGAACAGATGGTATTCCTGGGGAAGTTTGGAAGTTAGGAGGGAAGGGACATGAGAAAGATGTGGAAGATTTTATTTAACAGTATTTTAAAAAAAGAGGGGAAGCACCAATATCTTGGAAGAAAGTTGTGATGGCTGTATAACTTAAAACAGTAAAGACCCATCAGATCCAGCTTTGTATAAACCCATTTCAGTTGTAAAGCATGATTATAAAGTGTTTGTCTACACTAGCTAAAAGAATGGCAGAGATGTTGCCAAAATTGGTAAATTTAGGTCAATGTGATTTTGTGGCGAGGAGACAAATATTTGCCACCATTAAAAGAACGATGATGATCCAGAGGGAAGCAGAATGTAAAAAAAAAATACTCCTGTTAGTGAGTCTTGAGGCAGAGAAAGCATTTGTTAGAGTAAGCTTGGATTTTTGAGTAGGGCAATGCAAGCATTTGCATTTCCTTATAAAATAATAAGGTTAATTAGGAGGCTATATGAAGGCTCAGAGGAAAATAATTAAAGTGGGATTGTTCCTATCTGATAATTTGGGTTTGAAAACAGGAACCAAGTAGTGGTTTCATCCTTCCCCATTATTTGCTGTATATTTAAGAGCCACTGGCAAAGAAAGTAAGTGACTCAGAGATGCAAGGATATAACTGGTATGGTAATCAAGCTTCATTTGCAGATGATACTATTTTGCACCTGATTAATCCAGAAACGTGCATCTCAGTGTTGTAGAACATTCTGAGACAGGTCTTTTAGGGATATTGAATTTATGAAGATAAAAACGGCTATAGCTGTAAATTATATACCCACACATTACCTGTATTATGTATGGGGGCTTCTGTTATAGCAGTGAAGGGTACGTGGGAAGAGACTAAACAAAAGATATCACAAAATTGAGAAAAATGGAATCTCTTGTTTATGGATATGGATAGTAATATAACAGCAGTGAAAATTTTTATTCCCTTTAGTTTTATATACAGGTCAGGCATATTTTTATCAACCAGAGGAGAAATTGTGAACAATAATTGATAAGGAGTTGAAGGGGAAGGGGAAGAGGGCAAGAGTTAAGTAGGATATGTTTATCCTTCCCTTAGAAAAAGGTGGTTTAGGATTACCTGATTTTAATGGATATTTTAGAGCTACACAGTTGAGGCTCGTATACATAACAATTGCTTAAGTTTATAATTCAAAATGGAAAGGAATGATGCTGAAGCAGGAGTGAAGTTCAAGAAGTAGAGCGAGTGAGATGGTGGATGCAGATCCTTAAGGAGAATAACAACCACCATACAGAATGTTATGCTCGTAAAGTGTCAAAGGATTCTAAGAACTAAGCCAAGATATGAGAATGGAGAAAGGATATTTTGCTAGTGAGGATAACTGCATGTAGGGGGTACAGAAAATAGGCAAGAGGAGGCTGGAATTTACTGGATAAAGCTGCAAAGGAACCAGGGTATTGGGAGCAAATGACTAGAAGGGGAAAGGTAATAGAGTGGGCCAAGATGTTTGGACTGCAGGCTAAAGACTGCCTTCCCTATCTGGGATTGATCTCCAAGTCTTGGCAAAGAGAAAGGGATGGGGGACTCTTAGGTGAAAGACCTGTTCTTGTAGAGTGTTTTATTGAATCTAGAACAGAAGTTGCTATTCAAAATGGATAATTATTAGGGCATATAAGAAGAGAACAATGGGAGGACATGTGTATGGCTCCCAAGTGTGCAACAAAGTCCAGAAGGTTTAAGATTTTTGCTTAGGAGTGTTTTGTATGTGTATTTTATACCCCATGCAGACTTTAAAGAATTTTTCTTCAGGTAGATGACAAATGTTGAAGATGTCATGGAGAAGAAAGAAATAACTGGGACCATATGTTTTGAGATTGCAACGAGTTGGCAGATTTTTAAAACACCATTACACAGATAACTCTGTCAGAAGTGTTGGGTGAGCAAGTGGTTGTAACTAAGGAAACAATTCCTTTGAATTGGGATGCCGGATTTGAATTGCCTAGACGTAGTAAGGGCTTATTAATTTAATTCTGTTGGCTGCCAAAAAAGGCAATTATTAGAAAATGGAAATCCGAGTCTAAACCAACAGTATTTGAAGTATTGAATATTATAAAAACTGAAAGAGGGAGCTTTAGAAAGGGAAGGAGCAAATTACATAGAAATAAATGAAAATTGTGGGAACAGTACCTGCAGAATAGTTTTCAAAAGTGTGGTTTGAGGGAAGGCAGGAATTCAGTAATTTATGTAATGTTGGATTGATAATAGCTACAAGGAAAGAAAAGATGTGATGTATGAGGTATGTAAACAGAAAAATGTTAATATGGTTTGTTTTCCTTTCTGCTGATGTATACTTGCGTCAGTCTTAAGTGATAATTTAATGAAGATGTTTAAAAAAAAGAAATGCACATATATATATATATATATATATATATATATATATATATATATAGATAGATAGATATATAGATATATATATATAAGAGAGAGAGAGAAGCAAAGGGAAGGAAACTGCGAATAAAATATGCTTGTCCCTTGCTCTTTGCCTCATTCTTTAATACTACTTGCTTGTGTATATTCCTGAATAAAATGTATTAATGTATCTCTTTCTTTGTGATGGGAGTACCACTGTATTTCTTTAGACCCTCTTTTCTTTATTCTAATCTGTCATTACAGGCCCCTGATAAATCTTGCTCTAGGGCTATATCTGCGGTTGGGAATTTCTTCTCCATTTATACTGACTGACTGAGCAGCCCCTGTGCATTTTGAGCAACATTTCTTGCTCATCCTCTCTTATCCTCTCACTGTAACTGCTCATGAAACTTCAGAAAACTGACATCTCTTCTTTATTCAACTCAATGCTTTCCTTGGTCTCTAGGCTTTCTGTCTAGAGCCTAATTCCATAAGACGTGCTAACATTGTAAGTGACTTACTCCAGGGAAAGCCTCATTTATAGATGGGCCTTGCACTGGAGTAAGTTACTTACAGTGGGAATAAGTCTTGTGAAATCTGGCCTCTACTCATAAGTCAGGATTTGTTAAGGATATAATGGAATGTCCTCATCTCCTCTTTTAAATAAGTCTTCCCTTTTAATTCCTCCAGCTCTTCTGTGTTTACTGGATCACAGGTTATACAATCTGGATCTGGTGTGTGTTTTTTTACCTTTTGTTACAGATCAAGTCTGTAAAACTGTAAGTAAAGTGAATATTCAGTAGCAAAAGGTAATGTGAAAGGATAGAGCAGGCCCTCTTATTCAAGAATTTGGGAAGCTGAGGCCAGAATTTCTTTGGCCCTTCATATGCCTTTATAAAGAGAAGAAACTGCATCCCTTGTTTACTGGTGCTGACACAAAAAATGTACATTTAGTCTTAATTTAGTAATTCCCTGAACACGGAAATATCTCCATTAGAACTAGACTTTATTTGCTAATTGTATTTTGTGAGAATCTACTTTCTTGCCTGAGTTGCAGTAGTACTTAGATTCCTGAATAAGGAGGGACATTAATAACACACCATTCCATTCTTTAATAACAACACTGCTCTGTTTAGGGTCAAGTTGTGATGAATGCATGCTGTTCTCTGTATCGATTCTTGCATCTGTTTTGAAGTATCTGGAGAACTACTGTAAAGCAGGTCGCTAGGAGATTTTTTTTTTTGATCTGCCATACTGAATGTGAAATATTAGTAGATCTAGATCAAGAAACACCCCCCTCCAAGAAACATCTTCAGAGCTCTGCTTTCCTGCAGTGTGTTTTTTTGTCCTTAGAAGCCATTTTTTTTCCTGAGTCCTATAAGTGGTTGCCTGTATTGTAAACCAAGATGAATAAGCAAAAAAAGTCCTTCAGAACAAGTCGTTAGCATAGAGTAACACTTAAGTGTTGGAAGATCAGTTTTAAGCCTGGCAAAGGCACTGTACCAGACCCTAAAGCATAGCCAATCTAATGGGTGAGAGTTTTTTTATTTATTTTCCATTAGTTAAATTAGTGGGTATGCTGGCCCATAGACCCAACTAGGCTAAGAAGAGACAAAGTAGCACAGAATCGCACAAGATACATTCCAAAGTACAGAATCAAATTCACAAGTAAATATGTAAAGAGACGAAGCATATATGAGTTATGATTGCTTTTTGTAAGTTATTCATAAAGTAATGCAACAAATCTATGAATTCCAGACATTGATTCTAAAGTCATTTAGAGATGTTATTGACAAACCCATCTAATGTTTCCAAGGAAAAATCCATCTTTGAGGTCATCACATTTACTGATTAAACTGCCCTTCATCGTTGTCGTTAGGTGGACAGCACCTGTCAGCTCAGAAGTTGTAGTAGTACTGCTTTGGCGTAAGCCATGTTGTTGTATGATAAAATACCTTATTTATGTGAATGTTCTTGAAGGTCAACAGATGCAGTTTTTCGTGTGCTTTTTGTAGCTTTGGAAGGAGAGAGCGAGGTAATTTTAAGAGGTACTTTCCAGACAGAGGGTATAGAAATGCTCATCGGTGTGGCACAGTAAATGTGCATGAAAGTCTTAAGCAAGAAAGAGGCACACAGAATCAGAGTCCAAGAATGGAAGTCATTTGCCCCAGAACTAAAACGTAAGCATGTCTGAAACTTGCATGTGAAACCAGTAAAGCTGTTTGCAGTACTGTAGTGTGTTTGTTGTTTTTTGAGCTGACAATTAGAATGTCATTGAAAACTTATTTTTCATTTATGAGTCACCATGTGAGTTGATGGATCTAGCCAGATCTGATCTGACTCTTCCCCTCTCTTCCTTAATTACCTCACATCTCTTTTGCCACCTGCCTAACCAGACATATGGACCGACAGCACCATTACTTTTCACAGTAAGTGAAGCTGTTTTCCTCCCTTTTTCAAATATTTTAAATAGTTATTAGGTTTTGGTATTACTAAGTGTGTTGTATTAGTAAAAGATTGGATTATTGTGGTTTTCAAGTTTTTACTATGTGTGTTCTTAGGACTAGTGTTAGGTACTTAGATTTCTTACTTTAGTTTAATATATTTACTATAGGCTTTTGAGGGGTAATCCATGCCTGGCGTACAGGGCATCAGACTCTACTCTGATGGACCTCCTGCATATCCACAAAACAAACAGCACCAGAATTACCTATTCTAAAGACTTAAACCTTGCCTGTGATATAAATAGGACCTGCTGGAGAGATAGGTAAATATCCCAGAGACTACCCCATTTATGAAATAGGCTCCCCATCCATGTAAAGCAGAGTTCCTCCCTAACCCAATTCAAGTGCAACTTGGACAATTGGATGACAAACTGGGAATTCATCCTTGTCTCTAATGGACAGAGGTAACCTGTAAATGGTTCATCTCCCAGGCCCGTGCTTACACTTATCAAGTGTATTAGAACTCGTTAGAGATTTGGGATACATGGCTCAGCTTATAAAGGCCCTTGTGGTCATTAGCCTAGTAAACACCTATGAACCTATGAATAGTTAGATACTTTAAAATAGCATTAGACATGTTGTTTGAATTTATATAGAACTTTTCTCTACCTCTAATGTTGGAAAAGTCCTACATGCTTCAAGAAGTGTTCCTCCTGTGGGCATAAAATCTCACCTCAAGATCAACACTTAAGTGTGTGTACTGTTTGGGGCCTTCCCACTTGCTGGATTCGTAAGCAGTTTGTGCTTTGTTTGCAACCAGAACCCTCCAAGGGAGAAAAAAAAAACTCATTTTGAAATCAAAGACTGGGTCCAAAGTGTATTTGTACCCAAAGGCACCCTCTACTTCCCCTTTGTCTGACAGAAAGACAAAGAAAGGGGAAGGTCAAAAGAGAAAGAGAGAGTAATGGAATAATACAAGTCGGAAGACAAGACTAAAGAAATGAGACCTAAAGACCACACGGACAAGTCTAATAAGAGGTCCCCAGACCCCACAGCTATTGCAGGTCCAGCACCTAAGGTTTTGAGGCAGTCTGATCCCACTGTCTCTATGATCTGACTCCGTCTTTGAAGACTTCATTTTCTGTAGGGTCAATCAGCCCTAGTCTTCGCTCACCTGTCCTACAGAAGATCCCTTTGAAGCCTGCTTTGATAGCCTTGTCCTCAAAGTAGTTGATCCACGAGAAGACTCACCAAATAAGATATCAACCAAATGACGAAGTTTTTAAGGAGCTGAAGACTTCCACTTTGACATCTTCCCTCATTCACTCAACACCAATGCACACTGGTCAGGTAGAGTCTCAGAGCCAGAAAATTGGGGTCAGAACACCAACAGTAGAGTTGACCATGATGGTTTCAGTGCCTCAGCCATGGGACAGCTCAGATGTTCTTCATTCCACATTGCTGCAGTCCTAACTATTGGGTTGTCCGCTGTCCAGTCGGCCCGAATACCAAAGTATATGGCTGACGTCGGTCAGGGCGCATTAGACTGACGTCAGTACGTCAGGGTACTAATGTGCATGACCGACGTCATATCCTCAGTCTTTTTTGTCGCATGGTCCGATGCAGAAGCAATTTTGCGAGTGCAGGTTGGCGTTCTGAAAGTTTCTGAAGCCAGAGTTTCAGACCGAATCAAAGTTGGCTAAGTACCCCGTTGGGGAATATTTTGGTTTTTTCTTGCCTCAGTATTTAACCGGATGTCAGAAAAAGTGAATAACTGTATTTCTTGTGGGAAACAGATACCTCATAGGGACTACCATACTTTGTGTATACCTTGTTTAGGGCCTGAGCACGACGTTGTTGGTTGCCGCTCTTGTGCTAGATTTAACAAACGCACTATTAAGAGAAGGTTAGACTGTGCCAGGTTAGTGTTTGGGAAGCGTTGTAATTATAAAATGCCGTCGGATGCTCCGACGCCGGCTTCGGCTAAAAAACGCAAGGACAAAACAGCAAAGCCTAGAGTGGAGGAACCGACAGTCCCAGACGTCGGTTCTTTAGAGGGCTCAGTGGAGCCGGAGGTTTTGCCAGGTGTTTCTTTGGAGTCTCAGGGAGAGACTTTACTGTTACAGGATGTATCCTCTCAGGAAGTAGGCCAGGCTGAGGGAGCTTCTCAGGTGGCTGTTCTTCCCTCTCTTCCTAAGGTGGTCAGAGCCTCCCTTCTGTTTCCAAGGCTTCTCTGAGGGGCAGGCCGAGTTTTCCTTCAGCGGGGCTTTCTCCTAGTACTTCAGGGCCGTTGCCTAAGCAGCATATGCTTAAAATGGCGGGCGATTTGATTACTATGATAAGGGTTCTATGCCCCCTCCTGATAAGAGGCCTAGGGTGGAATCTGAGTTTGAGAGTTTTGAGCAATGCTCGGAGGCTTCTGAGTCTTCGGCTGATGACTTGCAGGAGTACCCTCCTTATTCTGATTCTGATGTGGATGATTCTACTCCTTCAGCTTCCCCTCCTGAGGATTTTTCATTTTCAGAGACTCTGCATTCCATGAGGGAGCATTTTAAATGGGAAGGTCAAGATTTCTCTGATTCCAGGAAAAGGCTTAGGGAATTCTTGTTTTACCCCAGCACAGGCCTTTAGCTATACCTCCTGTTTTGAATGTGGTGGAAGATGTTTTTGCAGAGGCTTCCCTGAATCCGGATTCTTTGCCTCCTGCCCCAGTTAAACCGGATAGGTATTATAGGGTGCCTGAAGCTCATAAGTATCTTTCTAAGAGTCCTAGGGCAGACCCGAAACTGTCTCTCAGGGGCCTAAAGGTGTGAAGGCCTCAGTTGTTAAAAATCCTGTCCCTCCTGATAAAGAGGCAAGGGCTTTGGATAGATGGGGAAAGAAAGTGTATACTTCTTCCACTTTAGCCATGAGGGCGTTGAATTGTCAGTTTCACATGTTAAAATATCAGAATTATCTTCTTTCACAGTTGAAATCTAAGGTGGATGCTCTGGCGGAAGGTATTGAGTGTAAAGAGTTGCAGGATTTAGTTCATGTGTCTGAACAAGTGGGTAAACATTCCTTGCAATGTGGTTTTGATGCTGTGCAGGCCTCCTCCAGGGTGGCTGCCACTGGTTCTGTTCTTCGTAGGCACGCCTGGTTGAGAGATCAGAACTTAGCTGAGCATGTTAAGACAAGGATTTTGGATGCTCCTTTACAGTCTGATGTGTTGTTTGGTTCGCCTGTGGAAGCAGTTTTAAAGAAGATGGAGGACAAGGCTAAGTCTATGCAAACTGTTAAGGATTTTTTGCAGGTGCAGCCTCCGAAGTTTAGTAGAAATTGGCCTGCTAAGGGATGGACTTATCCTGCTTATGATTTCCAGTCTAGGGGTAGGTCTAGACGTGGTAGGGGCAGAGCTCAAGGTGCTTTTAGGCCTAGGACAGGGAGTTCATCTGCTCAGACTTCTGGTGAGGGCAGGGGTCAGTCCTTTCGTAAGCAGACCCAATGACCTGCCTTTTCAGCTGCCAGTACCTTCTCGCCTGGCGGCACCTCTAGGAGGAAGACTGTCTCTTTTCAAAGACAATTGGGATTTAATTACCCAAGACAAATGGGTTCTGGATATCATTCACCACGGTTACAGGTTTTATTTCCATACCTTGCCTCCTTTCAAAGGCATGCCAGACATTCCTCCTCTACAAAGACAAGAGGCTCACCAGCAAATTTCTCTGTTACTCCAAATAGGGGCCATTCAGCCGGTTCCTGTGCCAGAAAGGGGCCTAGGATTTTATTCTCGCCTGTTCCTAGTACCGAAGAAGGGGAACACGTGGAGACCAATTTTGGATTTATCTATCCTCAACACTTATCTGGACATTCCCAAGTTCAAAATGTTGACGTTACAACAGCTTTTACCTCTGCTGGGCAAGGATCACTGGATGGTAACTTTAGATCTCAAGGAAGCTTACCTTCATGTGCCTATAAGACTAAGTTGCAGAAAGTATCTGCGTTTCGAGCTGGAAATTCTCATTATCAGTTCTCTGCATTGCCCTTTGGCTTATCTACTGCCCAGAGTATTCACAAAGGTTCTGGCTCCAGTGATAGCTTACTTCAGGCTAAAAGGAATTCAAATCTATCCTTACTTGGACGATTGCCTGATTCTGGCTCAAGAAAAGGAAGACCTTCTACAGCATTTGGAATATGTCATAGCAGTGCTAAGATGCCTAGGGTATTCTGTGAACGAAATAAAGTCCAGTCTAGTACCCTCTCAAGACATGTGCTTTCTGGGTGTGAGACTGAATACAGCAGCCCAGATGGCCATTTTAACCCCGGACAAACAAAAGAATCTTTCCAGTTACTTCCATCAACTATCTCTTCAGTCCGGGCTGACTGCAAGGACAGTCCTTCAAGCCTTAGGGTTCATGGCATCTTGTATTCTGGTGCTTCCCAATGCCAAACTGCATATGAGGAAGCTACAATGGTATCTCAAAAATGTATGGACACAGCACTGCCAGGATTTGGACACTGTCATTCAAATAATACCTTGCATTCAAAAGGAATTTTTGTGGTGGGCTCAGGAATGTCACCTAAACAAGGGACTCTCTGTGACCCGGCCAGAGGCGAGTCAAATTCTAACGACAGATGCCTCAGACATTGCTTGAGCTCATCTAAATGGAAAGTGGATACAAGACAAGTGGCCTGCCAGACTACAGCATCTACATATCAACATGAAGGAGATGTTAGCAGTCCAGTTTGCATTAATGGCTTTCAAGGAGTTACTTCTTCCAGGGCAGGTGTTGATTCTAACAGACAACACAACTGTCATGTGGTACATCAACAAACAAGGGGGAACACATTCTTACCCATTGTGCAGGCAAGCAATGATTTTATGGGAGACTGCGCTAAGCTTGCAACTAACTCTTCAGGCAAGGTTTCTGCCGGGAGCACAGAACTCCTTAGCAGATGTGTTAAGCAGACAAATCATGGATCCCCACGAGTGGAAACTGGATCTTCATGTATTTCAAAAGTTGACAGTGTCCTGGGGAACTCCAGACATAGATCTGTTCGCTTCTCCACTAAACCACCAGCTGCCAAAGTTTTGCACAAAGAGGTTTCATCACACAGCTTGGAAAGTGGATGCTCTTTCTTTCAGTTGGAAAAATCTTCATGTGTATGCGTTTCCACCTCTGCCTCTTCTTCCAAAGGTGCTTCTAAAGGTCAGACAAGACAAGCCAAGGATGATTTTAATAGCTCCAGATTGGCCTCGGCAGCACTGGTACCCATTACTGAGGAGTCTGGTAATGAAGCCTCCATGGCCTTTACCCTTGATTCCACATCTGTTGTCTCAGAAGGACGGTCGTCTGCTCAATGTCAAGCTTCACTCTCTTCATCTAACAGCCTGGCATATTCTGTTTTGAAAGACAGCAGGTCTCAACTTCCTCAACAAGTTTTAAATGTGATTATGGAAGCCAGAAGACCTAGTACAAGGAAAGTGTACGCAGAAAAATGGAAGAGATTTTTATTTTGGTCTGCAGCAAAGAATTTGGAGATTTGAGCCTAATTTGAGTGTGGCTCTTCAATATCTTACTGAGTTATTGGACAAAGGTTTGTCTTTCTCTTCCATTAAGATTCATGCTGCAGCAATTTCAGCTCACTATGATTGTGACCCACCATTGTTTTCACATCCTTTGTTCAAGCAATTTCTTAGAGGGGCAAAGAATATAAGACCCCCGTAGAGCTCCTACTCCTGCTTGGGATCTCAATTTTGTGTTGGAGAAACTTACTCTACAACCTTTTGAGCCTGCAGCTACTGCTGAACTGAAATACTTGTCATGGAAGACTGCTTTTTTGTTGCCATTTACTTCTCCAAGAAGGTTTTCTGGGTAACAGCCCCTTATGGCGGTTGCGCCTTTTTTGATTTTTCATAAGGATAGGGTATCATTACGTACTAATCCTTCCTTTATGCCTAAAGTGGTTTCTAGTGTGGCTTTAAACCAAACTATTCATTTGCCTACGTTTATGCAGATCCCCAAAATAAAGGGGAAAAGATTTTGCACACTTTAGATGTACACAGGCAATTGCGTTATTATTTGAGCAGGACTAAGGATTTTAGGCAGTCTCAGCAGTTGTTTGTTTCTTTTGCTTTGAGTTCTCAGGGCAAGCCTGTGTCAAAACAAACTATTTCTAGGTGGATTGGGTTTTGCATTGCATTTTGTTATTCCCATCATGGCAAGGAGATTCCAGCTGGGATTAGGCCTCATTCCACTAGGGCTACTGCCACTTCAACAGCTTTTTTAAGGGGGGTGGCAACTAAGGATATTTTGGAGGCAGTTACTTGGAGTTCAGTGCATACTTTCTCTAAGCATTACCACCTTCCTCTCTACTCTAAGTCTAGGGCTGGTTTTGCCACAGCTATTTTGCAAGGCATGTTATCAGCTCCTGCTTCCTTATGATTTGCCAGCCTCCCTTACCTCTGCTTTGGGATTCTACCCAATAGTTAGGACTGCAGCAATGTGGAATGAAGAACATAGTACAGTTTTGTACCTACCATAAATGTAGATGTTCGAGGATCCACATTGCTGCAGTCCAATTTACCCTCCCTCCTTCCCCTCTGTGTTTAGGGGTGGTTGTGTTGGTGAGGTTATATTCTGCTAATTTTGTATATTTTGTATATATATATATATTTTGGTGCAGATATATTGGGAGTTTTTGGTTTTTGGCCTTATCTTTTCAGGGTCTTCTGACATCTGGGGCAAGAAAAGACTGAGGATATGACGTCGGTCATGCGCATTAGTACCCTGACGTACTGACGTCAGTCTAATGCGCCCTGACCGACGTCAGCCATATACTTTGGTATTCGGGCCGACTGGACAGCGGACTACCCAATAGTTAGGACTGCAGCAATGTGGATCCTCGAACATCTACATTTATGGTAGGTACAAAACTGTACTTTCCGAGCTCCTCTTTAGAGCTGTCAGCCCTTGGAGTCGAGAGCTATAGATTCTGCCCATTAAGGTGACTCTTCCTCTGTTCCACTGGCTGACTCAGCTTTTGAAGCAGTGGAGAAGACCTTGGTTGTACAAAGACGACCGGTACATTCTCAGAGTTCGCATCCCTCCAGCCTCCCTCTGAAGACTGCTGCTACTTTCTCTCATTATGGTGGACAGGGACAAGACGGATCCTATAAGTTACAAGGTGACTGCATTCAAGTAGCACATTTGATACCAATGTGACTTCCTCAGAAGTCCCAAGGCACAGTCCCCGGAAGAGGACTTGCAAGAGGAAACACAATGACTCCTCTCCTGAATCTATCACCAAAGACGCTGACTTAGAGGAGGGAGAATGCTCCCTAAGATCCCCCTCAAAAGGCATCTCCTTTGCAGACCTCTTCAGATTGATGAAACAGAGGAAAAGTGATAGTCCACTGAAGTTCCTTTTTATGACGAGTCATTTTTTCTCAAAGCTTTTGGGTCCAACCCTCCAGTCTACAGTGTCCTGTGTGGTCCCTTCTCGCAACACCTTACTTGAACTTATTGCCCAAAAGCCTGGAAGGAGCCTCGTGTGGTTAGCCCATCCCGAAGAAACCAGACAAAAGTCTACCTCCAGGAAAAGAAAACATCGGGCCAAGGGTCCACCCCATAGATGCCATGGCAGTAGCAGCAGCCACAAAAAAGGAACTGTTCAAGGAAAGTTAATCTGTTCATCCCAGTAACATGGACTTGAGGAAGAATAGACTGGGGAAAATGACTTGTGCTTCAGTCACATTTTCTGTTTGTGTGTTGAACTGTATGGCACATGTAACGTGTTGGGATTTGATCAAGAAGCTTTCAAATTCCCTGCCTAATAACTTACTGTCGGCTGTCCAAAAATCAGTGGATACCCAGATGTTCTTTGTGTTTCACTGTTGCAGTCATCACATTTGGGTTATCTGCTTGCAGTAGCCCTCAGTCGGCCTGATTAACAAAGTCTTGGTCCTGCATCGGTTGCTGTCCCTTCTTCCATGACATCTGGATGTCAGGGGTATAAAACATGCAGCTGACGTCATTACATCAGTCTTTCTTGCCGTGCGGTGCCCATAGCAGAAACAGTTTGCAAGTGCCGGTCGGCCGACTCCTAAAATTTTCATTTTCGAGTTTCAGAACCAAAGTCTTCAACTAAAGCTAAGTACCCCATTGGGGAAACTTTTTCTTGCTCCTTACTGATTTCAGTAAAAGTTAATAATTGCATTTCTTGTGGAAAGCAAATACCTCACAAAGATTTTTATTCATACTGTATTCCTTGCCTAGGCCCTGACCACAACGTACCTTGCTGTCGGTTTTGTGCCTTGTTTAATCAACGCACTTCCGTCGTCTGTATATTTTCACCTCTAAGTATTTCGGTTCTTAGTTCAATTATCCAGAAATGTCGTCGGTAAGCCATCCGACTACCGGAATTCCAAAAAAATGCAAAGATAAAGACAGAGACAGGCCACCTAGGAACAAAGCTGCCGACTACGCTTCTCCTAAACCAGTCGCCAGTTCGTCGGTACTCAGTGAGGTGCTTTCACAGCCCCTGCTTACCCACTACTTCTGATTTGCAGGCCTCTACATAGACCCATTCGGAGTCCGGTATGCTGCGAGATGCTTCAACTGTGGAACCTGCGGATGTGTCTACCTTGGATGGGTCCAGAGCCGCTGTGCAGGCACCGGCTTCTGAGGGTGTATTCAGGCCTACGGGCTTGCATATTAAACAGACGCCTCCTTTTTTAAGGCCTAAACCTCGAAACATGCCTAGAAAACAGACGCCCAGGCTGCATGCTCAGGCCTCTATGCCTAAAAAACAAATAAGAATGGCCGAAGATCTTGTAACCTTAATCAGGGGAAGCCAGCCACCCTCTTCTAAGAGACCTAGGACTGAAATTTTTTGAGTCTTCTGACCAGGATTCTGACTTTTCTGATGATCTGGATTTACCCTTATCTACTTATGAGGATTCTGATGCAGAGGACTGTATTCCCTGTGCTTCCTCTCCAGAGGATTTTTCTTTTGGTGAAACCCTGCACACTCTAAGGGAGCATTTCCACTGGGAAAGCCAGGATTTTTCTGCTTCGAAAAAGAGGCTCGGGGATTTCTTACTCTTGCCTCAGCATAGGCCTTTAGCTATACCGCCTTTACTAGACTTTGTTGATGATGCCTTTTTGGAATCTAGTTTGGCCCCTGATTTTTTGCCTCCTGCTCCCAGAAAACCTGACAGATATTACAGGGTTCTTGATTCTCACAAGTTCCTTTTTAAAAATCCTATTGCGGATCCAGAGACTATTTCACAGGGACTCAAGGGCATTAAGGCTTCTACTGCCAAAAACCCTACCCCTTCTGATAGAGACTCCAGGGCGCTGGATAGATGGGGTAAGAAGGTTTACACTTCTGCAACCTTGGTCATTAGGGCCTTAAACTGTCAGTTTCATATGTTAAAGTATCAACAACATATTATTGGATTGCTTAAACAGAAAATAATGTTGATTCCTGACAGTGCTGAAAATAAAGAATTACAGGATTTAATGGATTCTGCTGAACAGGTTGGAAAACATACTTTGCAATGTGGGGTTGATTCTTTAGAGGCCGCTTGCAGGGCTGCTGTCACTGGGTCTGTATTCAGAAGGCATGCTTGGCTTAAGGAGCAATCTTTGCCTGATCATGTTAAAGCTAAACTGTTGGATGCTCCCTTAAATCAGGACCGCCTGTTTGGCAACAAACCTGAGGAAGTTCTTAAAAAGATGGAAGATAAAGCTAAATCTATGCAAACTGCTAAAGATTTCTCACAAGTTCAGCCTCCAAGATTTAGTAGGCATTGGCCCTCTAAGAATTGGTCCTTTCCGGCTCCTTCTAAGCCTTCTCAGTCTAAATCCAGACACAGCAGAAACCCCAGGTTTCAGTCCCAGGGTACACACAAGACTAAGCAGTGGGGGGCTTCCGCTTTAAATCTGGGAGTAGTAAGACCCCCCCCCCCCAATTACTTGATTTTAAAACTTCCAAGCACTTCTCAACTGAATGCTCCTTTAGAGGGGAAAGATTGGTCTGCAGGCCAAAAACTAGGAACTCATTACCCAGGACAAATGAGTTTTAAATATAGTGTCCCAAGGATACAGATTTCACTTCCACACATTATCAATGCCAAAAGGTTGGCCAGATCTATCCCCAAATCAGTGGGCAGAGGCTCAAAAGCAAAACTCTTTTAAACATAAAGGCTATTCAAACTGTACCAGAAGCGGCAAAAGGACAAGGTTTCTACTCAAGACTTTTCTTGGTACCCAGAAAAGACTATTCATGGCGTCCTATTCTGGACCTGTCTACTCTAAACACCTTTTTGGTGATTCCAAAATTCAAGATGCTGACTCTTCACCAGTTGCTTCCTATGCTAGGAAAGGATGCCTGGATGATAACACTCGATTTAAAGGAAGTATACCTGCACATCCCAATCAGGGAATCTTACAGAAGATACCTACACTTCAAAGCAGGCTGCAATCACTACCAGATATTATTCATGTTTCACTGTTGCAGTCATTACATTTGGGTTATCTGCTTGCAGTAGCACTCAGTTGGCCTGATTAACAAAGTCTTGGGTCCGGCGTCGGTTGCTGTCCCTTCTTCCATGACGTCAGGGGTATAAAACATGCAGCCGACACCATTACATCAGTCTTTCTTGCTGTGCGGTGCCAAAAGCAGTAGTAGTTCGCAAGTGCCAGTCCGACTCCTGAAATTTTCGTTTTCGAGTTTCAGAACCGAAGTCTTCACATAAAGCAAAGTACCCCGTTGGGGAAACTTTTTCTTGCTCCTTACCGATGTCAAAAAAAAGTTAATTGCATTACTTGTGGAAAGAAAATACCTCAAAGATTTTCATTCATATTGTGTTCCTTGCCTAGGCCCTAACCACGACATACCTTGCTGTCAGTTTTGTGCTTTATTTAATCAGTGCACTATCCATCTTCTGTATATTTTTCCTCTAAATATTTCAGTTCTCAGTTTAATTATCCAGAAATGTCTGTTAGCTATCCGACTACCAGGATTTCGAAAAAACGCAAAGATAAAGACAGAGACAGGCTGCAGAGGTCCAAAACTGCCGATGACGCTTCTCCTAAGCCAGTCGCCAGTTCGCCGGTACTCAGTGAGGCGCTTTTGCAGCCCCTGATACCCGCTACTTCTGATTCGCAGGCCTCTACTGAGACCTATTCAGAGTCCAGTATGCTGCGAGATGCCTCAACTGTTGAACCCGCGGATGTCTCTACCTTGGATGGGTCCAGAGCCGCTGTGCAGGCACCGGCTTCTGAGGGTGTATTCAGGCCTACGGACTTGCATATTAAACAGACGCCTCCTCCTTCATTTAGGCTAAATCTCGAACCATGCCTAAAAAAATGAAGCCCAGGCCTCTATGCCTAAAAAACAAATGATAAGAATGGCTGAAGATCTTATAACTCTAATCAGTGGAAGCTAACCTCCCCCTTCTAAGAGACCTAGGACTGAAGTTGTTTATGAATCTTCTGACCAGGATTCTGATGATCTGGATTTGCCCTTATCTACTTATGAGGATTCTGATGCAGAGGACTCTATTCCCTCTCCTTCCCCTCCAGAGGATTTGTCTTTTGGTGAAACCTTACGTACTCTAAGGGAGCATTTCCACTGGGAAAGCCAGGATTTTTCTGATTCATAAAAGAGGCTTAGGGATTTCTTACTCCTGCCTCAGCATAGGCCTTTAGCTATCCCTCCTGTACTAGACATTGTTGATGATGCTTTTTCGGAATCTGGTTTGGTCCCTGATTCTTTGCCTCCTGCTCCCAGAAAACCTAACCGATATTACAGGGTTCCTGATTCTCACAAGTTCCTTTTTAAAAATCCTATTGCGGATCCAGAGACTATTTCACGGGAACCCAAGGGCATTAAGGCTTCTACTGCTAAAAATCCCACCCTTTCTGATGGAGACTCCAGGGCACTGGATAGATGGGGTAAGAAGGTGTACACGTCTACAACCTTGGCCATTTGGGCTTTAAACTGCCAGTTTCATATGTTAAAGTATCAGCAACATGTAGTTGAATTGCTTAAACTGAAAATGATGTTGATTCCTGACTGTGCGGAAAATAAAGAATTACAGGATTTCATGCATTCTGCTGAACAGGTTGGAAAACATACTTTGCAATATGGATTTGATTCATTAGAGGCCTCTTGCAGGGCTGCTGTTACTGGGTCTGTGCTCAGAAGGCATGCTTGGCTTAAGGAGCAATCTTTGCCTGGTCATGTTAAAGCTAAATTGTTGGATGCTCCCTTAAATCAGGACCTCCTGTTTGGTAATAAGGCTGAGCAAGGTCTTAAAAAGATGGAAGATAAAGCTAAATCTATGCAAACTGTTAAAGATTTCTTACAAGTTCAGCCTCCTAGATTTAGTAGGCATCGGCCCTCTAAGAATTGGTCCTTTCCAGCCTCGTCCAGGTCTTCTCATGCCAAACCCAGACATAGCAGAAACCCCAGGTTTCAGTCCCAGGGGATACACAAGACTAAGCAATGGGGGGGTTTCCACACCCAAATCAGGGAGTAGTAAGACTCCCCCCTATGGAAAACTGTCTCAATGACTTGCTTTTAAAACTTCCAAGCACTTCCCAACTGAATGCTCCTTTAGGCGGAAAGATTGGTCTGCAGGCCAAAAACTGGGAACTCATTACCCAGGACAAATGGGTTTTAAATATAGTGTCCCAAGGATACAGATTTCACTTCCACACCTTACCAACACCAAGCGGGTGGCCAGATCTACCCCCAAATCAGTGGGCAGAGGCCCAAAATCAAATACTCTCTCTCTCTTAAGCATGGGGGCTTTTCATTTGGTACCAGAAGAAGAAAAAGGACAAGGTTTCTATTCGAGACTTTTTCTGGTACCCAGAAAAGGAAATGCATGATGTCCTATCTTGGACCTTTCTACTCTAAATATCTTTCTGGTGATTCCAAAATTCAAGATGCTGACTCTTCACCAGCTGCCTCCTATTCTAGGCAAAGATGCATGGTTGGTAACACTAGACTTAAAATAAGCATACCTGCACATCACTATCAGGGAGTCTTGCAGAAGATACCTATGCTTCAAAGCAGGCTACATGCACTCAGTTCTCTGCACTGCCCTTTGGCTTATCTACTGCACCCAGGGAATTCACAAAGTGCCTAGCTCCGGTCATTGCATTCTGCAGGCAAAGAAATATTTAAATATATCCATACCTGGATGATTGTCTAATTCAGGCAGAACACCAGGACATGTTTTTGAATCATCTGGCCTTTGTTCAAAGGGTACTGACTTGTCTGGGGTACACCATAAACGAGAATAAATTACACCTGGTACCCTGTCAACAAATTATATTCTTGGGAGCAAGCTTGAATACACCTTCCCAGATGGCTTCTCACGCCAGAGAAACTGACTCATTTGACAACCTACTTCAAACAAGTGGCCACAAAAACCCAGTTATCTGCAAGGCAAGTACTGCAAGCCATGGGGTTCATGGCCTCCTGCATTCTTCTAATTCCATTTGCAAGGCCGCATATGAGGAATCTGCAATGGTATCCCAAAAGCCTATGGTGTCAACATTCACTGGCTCTAGAAGCTATGATTCCTTTCATACCTTGCCTACGTCTAGAGTTCCTTTGGTGGGCAGAGGCCTGCCACCAAAACAAGGGACTACCATTCACACTACCCCCTGCTACCCAAACCTTAACAACAGACACATCAGACTGTGCATGGGGGCTCACCTGGCAGGGAAGTACATTCAGGGCAAATGGAACCAAAGTCAAATGCACCTACACATAAATCAAAAGTAAATGTTAGCTGTACAGAATGCTCTGACAGCCTTCAAGGACCACATTCTTCCAGGACAAATAATGGTAAAGACGGACAGCACCACGGTCATGTGGTACATAAGCAGGGGGAACACACTCTTATCCCCTCTGCAGACTAGCCATGGCATTGTGGAACATGGCCTTGAGCCACCATGTGAATCTACACGCCCAAACCCTAACAACAGATGCATCAGATTATGCATGGGGGGCTCACATGGCAGGGAAGTGCATTCAGGGCAAATGGAACCCAAGTCAAATGCACTTCCATATCTGTCAAAAAGAAATGTTAGCTGTACAGAATGCTCTGACAGCCTTCAAGGACTACATTCTTCCAGGACAATTAATGGCAAAGACGGACAACACCACTGTTATGTGGTACATAAACAAGCAGGGGGTACCCATTCTTACCCCCCTCTGCAGACTAGCCATGGCATTGTGGAACACAGCCTGAGCTACCAAGTGCATCTGCAAGCTCAATTCCTGCCAGGAAAACTAAATACACTGGCAGACAAACTAAGCAGAATCCTCATGGACCCACACGAGTGGAGACTGGAACCAAGGATTTTCAACATGTTGACAAGCAAATGGGGGAGCCCAGATGTAGACCTGTTTGCCTCCCCCCAGAACTATCAGTTGGACCAATTTTGCATAAGGACTCCCCACAAACAAGCTTGGAAAGTGGATGCTCTGTCCTTCAGCTGGAAAAACCTATCATTTTTTTTGCCTTTCCTCCTCTGCTTCTACTCTCCAAAGTACTACTAAAGATCAAACAAGACAAACCAAGGACGATTTTGATTGCACCAGGCTGGCCTCGCAAACACTGGTACCTTATTGTCTCAGCAGGAGAACCAGATTCTGCACGCTCAGCTTCATACACTGAACCTAGCAGCCTGGCTAATTACCTAATCTCTCCTTTACCATCCCTCAGTAAACCAGTGATGGATATCATTTTAGAGGCAAGGAGGCCTAGTACTAGAAAATCTTATGCCGAAAAATGGAAAAAGATTCTGTGCCTGGAACCATTCTCAAGGGATGAGCACAGCAGTGCCCAATTTACCTCAGGTTTTACAGTACTTAACGGAGATGCTTCACAAGGGCCTGTCTTTCTCCTCCATCAAAATTCACGCCTCAGCCATTTCAGCTCATTATAACACAGAATCTCCCCTCTTCTCTCATCCACTGCTTAAGCAGTTCCCCAGAGGGGCCAAAAATCTACATCCACCCAGGAGAGCCCCCAACTCCAGCCTGCGACCTTAAACTTTGTATTGGAAAAGCTCACCCTTCCTTTGTTTGAGCCAGTTGCCACTGCGGATTTAAAATTCCTCTCTTGGAAAATGGCTTTCCTTTTAGCATTTACTTCAGCAAGAAGGGTATCTGAATTACAAGCCCTCATGGCAGTGGAGCCTTTCATCATCTTTCATGCGGACGGGGTGTCCCTCAGGACCAATCCTTCCTTCATGACCAAGGTGGTATCATGTGTGGCCCTTAATCAGTCCATTCATTTGCCAACATTCTTTCCTAATCCACAGAACAAAGGGGAATGGATACTGCACTCCTTAGACGTGCACAGACAACTTAGATTCTTCTTGGACAGGGCTAAACCTCAAAGGAAGTCTGACCAACTGCTGGTGGCATTTGCTGCAGGGGCAGAGGGGAAGGCTATTTCAAAGCAAACCATTTCCAAATGGATAGGCCGTTGCATTCATTTCTGCTACAAGCACCATGGAAAACCTATCCCACAGGGGATCCAGACCCCATTCAACCAGGGCTGCATCTACCTCTACAGTCTTTCTCAGAGGTGTCCCTACCAGGGACGTCCTAGAAGCTGCTACCTGGAGTTCTGTACATACTTTCACCAAGCAACACCATCTGCCAGTTTTCTCTAAATCCAGAGCTGGCATTGCCACTGCAGTCTTGCAGGGCCTTATAGCTGGTCCTAATGCTGTCTAAATTCCCCCTCCCATCCTTAGCTTTGGGAATCTACCCAAATGTGATGACTGCAGCAGTGAAACACGAAGAACAAAGTACAGTTGTGTACACTTACCATAAATGTAGATGTTCAAGTGTATTCACTGTTGCAGTCCTGGTTACCCTCCCTCCAGCCCCCTTTCTTCTTTTGGCTATACCTCTACTCTCCTTTACTATGCTCAAAAGCTTTTTGGTGTATTTGCTTTTTTGTTGGAGGTATAACCTTGTATATTTATAGAGGTAATTGTTCCCATTAGGGGGGCACCTGACATTTGGGGCAAGAAAAACTAATTTAATGGCATCAGCTGCATGTTTTATACCTCTGACGACCTGACGTCATGGAAGAAGGGACAGCAACCAACGCAGGACCCAAGACATTGTTAATCAGGCCGACTGCAGGCTACTGCAAGCAGATAACCCGAATGTGATGACTGCAACAGTGAATACACTCTAACATCTACATTTATGGTAAGTGTACACAACTGTACTTTGTCTACCCTACACTCATCCTCAAATGTTGTCAAGCGATCGCTATTGAATGTAGCAGATGGCACAGCCCGAGCAGCTGGCTCAGATTTTACCATGCAACTTCATGCCTGGATGCAGCTTTGTGACTTTGTGGAAAGCTTCAAGACATCCTTCATAATTGACTCCCACGATGGCTCCACTTTGTTTGGATCCAAAGTCAAGGAAACTCTTACCAGGAGTGTGCAGGATGGTAAGACTTTGTCATGCCATTGGAATTCATTTTTCAGCTTCTTAGAGATTCTTCTCCAGCAATCAGAGGAGGAAGGAAAATGTGGTTCAAAAATCTCAAGATTTTCACCAGAACACTCCTGGGGATAGGCCTCCTAGAGGCAGAGGTGGGGGCAGCCATATAGGATCTTGGCCTCTGAGCAGTCCACAAAACCAAGGTTTCTTTGGACCTTTCACAGACCAGCCTTATCAGTATCCCTGAATGCTGACCTGATTGCTGCACTCTGGAGGCAGTTGGGGGATGCTTCTCCTTACACCCTTCAGCCTGTTAAGATATAATTACTGGTTCTTTTGTGCTAAGAATCATTACTGGTTATACAATACCCTTTTCAAAACCCCAAAGATAATGCAAAAGATTATTGATGCTCTACCCAGTCGGTTGGAATCTGCAGCAACAGAGTTTCTAAAGTTGCTGGATAAAAGTCATCCAACTTGTCTCCTAAGCCCAGCTAGGATCCGGAGTTTATGTAAGGTTCGTGTTAGGTCCAAAAAAGATAGTGAACCTCAGACCAATATTGGATCTCAGCATTTGTAATTAGTATATAAAAAAGATAATTCCAGATGGTCATTGTACAATCCATTCTCTCTCTGCTGAGGAAGGACATTCGGATGTCCTCTATTAGTCTGCAGGATACCTACTATTATATAAATAAACACTGGCAGTCCAGGAGATTTCTCCGTTTCTGTCTGGAAGCCAGTCACTATTAGCTCAGAGTGCTGCTGAGTCTTACCACAGCCCACCAGGTGTTTACAATGATAATGGCAGCCATGACAGCCTGTCTCAGGCTACAGGGGATATGGGTATTCCTGTATCTAGATGATTGGCTTCTGACTGCTTCCCCCAAGGATCAGCTTCTGAGACATTCATCATTCCTGTTATGTCTGACAACTCACTTGGACATTTCTATAAATGCCAACAAAAGCAAGCTATCTCTTACTCAATCCACAGAATTTATAGGTTGGCACATAGACACTGTACATCAGATAGCAAAACTTCCCTCAACACAAGTCATATGAATAAGATCCTTAACTCTCCAAGAAATAAACCATCTCAGACACCAAGCCCAACTCATGTTACGCATCCTAGGTCTAATGGCTTCCTCTGTAGTGATGGTTCCTTTTTTTATCCAATTTATCAATCCGTTTTATTTTCCGTACATCACAATAATTAAAATCTCCTACTCTTGTAATACTCATATTAACTGTTACATAATCAAATATTTCTTTAAATAACTTTTCCCTTTTCTTATGTTACATGAGCATAAATTGCAGCGATCCTGTAAACTTTCCTTTCCCATCGAACATCAAACATCATCTACAGTTAGCCTTCCCAGCTTAACTAAGGAAACATTTAATGTAGAAATACCTGTAATTTACAGTATCGCAATACTTGAGCAAGTTTAATTTCCTAAATTCCATATTATACCCCTCTTCCACAAATTCTGTCTGTACTCTCATCTTTAACCCCCTAACATCATCTAATATAATCATGTCTACCTCATAATTATTACACCATTCCAAAGTACCAATTTTTCTAACCAAATTTTATTATAAACATCAACTGATATCCTCAAATTATTTGCCGCCTTCTTAATCTAAATTAATTTGTTTTATTACACTACCCATTTTCCTTTTTTCATTTTAATACTTGAAGCCTGTATCTTCCTTTCTGTGTATTTTACTCTTTCCTGTAGATTTTTTTTGTAACTTTCCAGTCAGTTTCTTTTTATCATCACTTACACCTGATTCTAATTCAGGCTCACCCTCTTAATTCATTCACTTCTATATCTTGCATTTCCTCTGGTATTTTCAAAACATGTTTTTTATTTCTCTCACCTACCTTGAACTCCTTACTTTTATCTTCATTTTATTTTACTGCATTGAGTTCATTATCACCCTCTTCCCTTAAATTTTCTACTTTTTCACATTTGTTACTATTACATCTTCTAGGATCATGACCAAAAGCACCACACACACACTTTTTTCACAGTTGCGCACAAAATGTCCCTCCTTCCCACAGAAAGCATGTTTGTGGTTGACCCCAATATCAAACCACCGCTTTGTTTCCAAGCACATAGGATCATAGGAGGTGACTAGGCTAATGGCCCTGGGGCCCTTACAAGCCTAGCCAAGAGTTTAACCCCAAAAAGAAACCTCAGTCAGCACCTATCGCCCCTGTCCAATGATGGACACAGGTGGAACCCCGAGACAAATTACTGGTTTCCCATCCACTCATCAAGGTTTGCTTGAAGAGGGTCAGCAAGGTGCTCTGTTTGATGTGCATGAGAAGTCTATTCCAGAGACTGGGCAGCCTCTGGGAGACAAATCTGTCTCTCCAGCAGGTTTGCTTGATATTGCATATTAGATTCAGGCCTTTTGAGCGGGTAGTGTGTGAGGAGCATATGCAGCATCTCTATTAGGGCAGGGTCCAAGATTGCCTTGTTGGCATGACACAGATCACCCCTGAGCAAATCCGTACAATACCGAGAAGAGTGATAGTGATTTGAGCCTGTCTGCATGGGACAGGTGTTGAAGGCCATGGATTCTCTTTGTGAGGTATTTCAGTGGCCTTTCCAGTTGGTGCAAATGTGTGGAGAGGTACATTCCAAACTGGACATTATACTCGATTATTGGTCTAATGAGGGAGGAGTATAGAGAGGTAATAACCTAATTTTTTCTGGATGCAATCCCTTTACTTATGAGATGTACCAAGTAAAGTTTTTTTTCTGACCACTGCTACTACATGATGGTCAAATGTGAGGTTATCAACTTGAAATCCCAGGTCTCTCACCACAGGTTGTGTGCTTAGGGGGTTGCTGTTGATGAGGTAATCAGCAGGGGTCATGTTTTTTCCGATTGGTATGATGCATTTTTTTTTTTGCATTTAGCTAATGACTTTGGCACCAGTCATTAGTTGTGAGACCCTCTTGCAGTATGTTAACATAATTTGGGGAGTCAATGACAGCACCCAATTTACAGTTGTCCACAAACTTGGTCGGCCACAGGCCTTTTTACTTTTCTAGGACCTCTGAGAAATAGATGCCAAACAGTAGGGGTCCCAGGACAGATCCCTGGGGAACTCAACTAGTGACATATCTGCTATCGGAGGTGGAGGTGCCTATTTTGACTTTGTGGGTCCTCTCAGTGAGCCAGTTGGCCACCCACCTGATGGGATGGGGATTTATGCCAAGTTGTGTTAGCTTTTCGATGATGCCCAAGTGAAGGATTCTGTCAAACGTTTTGGCCAAGTCAAGGTAAGCTCTATGTACTGACTTTCCCTCCTCCAGGGCCTTGGTGACAGTCTCAAAGAAGTTGACCAGGTTCAACAGGCAAGATCTGCCCTTGACAAATCCGAACTGGGTGAGGTCAAGTGCTTGGAGATTGCCTGTGTCCTTCTTTGAGATCCATAATATTCTCCATGGCTTTACAGATCAGACTTGTCAAGCTAATTGGGCGATAGTTTCTAGGGTCAGTAGTAACACCACCTTTGTGCAAGGGGATGACAATGGCAGTTCTCCACTCTGCTGGAATGAAGCCTGTACTTAGGCTGTGGTTCAATAGGGTGCTCAATGGCGAAGCATGTTCATGCTGGAGATGGTGCAGGATGCATTTTGGGATACTATCAGGTCCCATGGAAGCTGTGTTCATTGCCTTAAGTAGGGCCTGTAGCACTTGATGTACGGAGGTGTGAGGTGTGGAACAAGTATCAGGGATGTCAAAAAGGCCTTGTAGGGGGACAGGGGGCTGAAGTTTGTGCTGAACCTATCTGCTAGCAGGTTGGCTAAGTCAATAGGATCAGTGTAAATGATACTGTTAAGTATTAATTTGGAACACACCTGCACTTTGACACATAGGTTCCTGATGTAACTGAAGAAGACTTCATGGGTTCCTTGTTATGAGGCTAGTTTTGATTTATAATTGGCCTTGGAAGTTCTCACTAGTGATCTGATTTGCTTGTTGAGGCTAAGGAGGGAGTTTTCCAATTTGGAATTTGTTCCATTTTACCATTGGACAATAGTTTCTTCCTTTTGTTGTAAAGTCTGTTGATAGAGGATGTCCAACAAACAGGTTTGTTTTTCCTTGAGGAGCAGGTTTTAGTTCTGTTGGGTATGGCTGAGTCCATGCATTTGTACAGGTGCTTGTATACTGCATTAGCATACTGTTCTGCATAGTTGTCTGCATCCTCTGAGGGGGGCGGTGGTGTGAAGCTGCAGATAAACCTCCCTTAGTGAGAACCAAGTCCAGAACGTTCTCTCCCCTTGTGGGAGATGAGACGAGCTGGTCTAGTGCGTTAGAACTGATGAAGTCAAGGAATCGTTAAGAGGGTGCATTAGTGCAAGAATAGTTCACCCAGTCTGTGGTGGGGTAGTTGAAGTCATCAAGGATCAGGGTGGTAGGGGGTACCTTGATGGAGTCTAGTCGATCCAGGTATGAGGAGTGGGTGTCCTGAGTCATGTTGAGGGGGTTTATAGGAAGCTTTAAGTTGGGTGGGTGTCTTGCCAACTGTCAGTTGTGCCTGGAGTAGTTCCAGTGCGTCATGCTGCCAAACCAGTCTGGAGGTGTGCCTGTCCCTAATGAAGATAGAAACTCCACCACCCTTATTTTGACCCCAGAATGAGGTCGGGAAGACTATGTCGATTGAGGTGTAGCCTGGTAAGGCAAAGGTGCTCTCCAGAGCCCTGAACCAAGTTTCCGTGACCACACAGACATCAGCATCTTAAAGTGCAAGGAAGGCATCCAGTGAGTCCATATTCAGCTTAAGGCTTCTAGCATTAAGCATCATGATCTTCAAATTGCTTTTTGACAGATCTTTTATGTTGGAAGGTTTGTCTTTGGGACATTGCCTAAAAAAGGCACAGTGGGGGAGGTGAGAGCCTTGGCCAGGATCCGGAAACCCAGTTGTGACAGGTGAAAGCCATCTCTGGCAAAGCATCGAGGCCTGTTGACCATGTCATCCCAGACAGATGGATACTGGATCCCCTTGGAATGACACCAGAAACTAAGCCAGTTGGTGAAGTCATTTATTTTTTGTTGGTCTTGTGGTATCATTCTTGGTGAAGATAGGATGCTGCCACATGGTCTTTTACAGTCTCTTTGTTAATCTCTGTACTAAATTGTATGTTTACTTTCTTTTGAGTTTTTCGAAGAAATGCTTGAATCGCACATTTATTCCAAGGAAACATGTCTGTCTTTTCAAATCTTCCCAAAAAGTCTCTAAACTCATAGCTGTTTCAAAAAATAAGTCACAATACGTCTCATTTTTTATCAAGATAAAACCTCTTACCTCTTGAGCTTTTGTACCCCATAGGCACAACTGTATCCCAAATGTTCTTCCTGCCCAGTGGTTTTTCTTCCTTGGCCTGTATAAGTGCTACAAAATTCGCTTCTCCGGACTCTCATTCTTCTTCTTCTCTTTTTCCTTCTCATTTTACACTTTCTCACAACGTCTGCGAACAAAGTCTTCTCCATGCTGCTTTCCTCTTCCCCTCCAATCTGCTTTGTCACCTCCCACAACGACAATTCATTCCCACTCTCTGGATCTTTTTCATTCATTAAGTGCTGCAATAAGTTATCCCGCAACCCTCCTGACGGGAAGGTTTTAACTGCAATCTCCTTCGATTGCCACTCCTCCACCTCCGATGATTCAAACATTTTAGCTTGAAACAATTCCTCCGAATTGACATAAAGCCAACATCCGTTTCCCCTCTTCACTGGCATTCGCCTCAGCTTCCAAAGCACTTTTCCATGCTTTGTAACACTCTCTCAGCCACCACTGTGCTGAGAACAGAGCGTACACATGTAAACCCTTGGTGGCTGTTTGGACCACATATGTTGTAGCAGTAGGGGAAGTTCGCTGGTGCCCTGGCCAAATTTCTCTTAGAATAAATACCACCTCAGGTCTTCCTTGAAAAGAGACTACTATCCTAGTTGGTGTAATCTTTTAACAAAGGATGAATAAATAAATAGATTAGCATACAAGTGGAAAAATAAAAAGGCACTGCAGTGATGTAGGTGCTCACATCAGTCACTGCTGGGGGCAAGTTTAAGACATCGCTAGAAATTCCCACCTATCAACATTATTGAAGGCTTCCGTGTAGGATTTAAGGCTGCAGGAAAGGCCTAGTGATTAATGTTAAGTAGAAAATGTATTAATTATTTCAAGCACTGAGAAGACTGCTTTCTGCAGCTGCAGTGCAGTTCATTATCTAGTATTATCATATGTATTTTGTTAATGGTATTGACCTTCTGAGGACCAGCCTAAAGGTGTCAGTCATTCTGTACCAAAAAAGGAATCCATGTAGCACTAACCCTTCCTCTGGTTGGTCCCCAAGTCAAATGTTCCAGAGCAAGATTTCACAGATTCTCATGTAGTATAGAAATGAAAGTACGTTTTTTCAGAATCCATCACCTCTTGCCCCCCCCCCCCCAAAAAAAAAAAAAAAAAACTGCTGCTGTAGTCTTGAATGCTAGTCATTGTTACTGTCCTAGTTAAAGTGTGAATTTATGCTAGTGGAGTGCATGGTGTGTTCTTTTGAGAGCCTAAAAGCACAAGGGCTTGCAGATGATTTTGTACTGTAGTATAGTGATGGGCTATCCGTGGTAGGTAAATAAGCATTGGAGTAAAGGATTACCCGGATAAAGCTGAAGCATGATAGTTATTCAGAGCTAGTGGTAGTTGTGCTGTAAATAATACTTGCAGTTTTAACTGTAACAGAGATTTCTTAGATGATGTGACATCATACCTGTTTATCTTGGTTCTTATTAAAATTGTCCTCTGGATTCTGTACGTATGCATATATGGTGTGTTGAAATTAATATACTGTATGTATGGAATATTGTGATCTGCTGTAATCCATTATAATATGACGTCATGAACTTGTATGAAATGTCTGCAGTAGCCTCTACCCTGATTTGGAAGTTAACAGTTATATTCCACTGCTGTGCGTTTAATTGTTACTGTTTTCTAATTGACGTACATTTTTTTTGTATGCGGCATTCCATTTCAGTGACCTACTTGAATTATGGGCCATTCAGCTCTTACGCACCAACGTATGATTCTTCGGGTGCAAATATCAGCAAGGAAGATTCTGATCTTATCTACTCAACATATGGAGAAGATGTCAGTAAAGAGGGATCACTGAGGTAGAATGTAATTTAATACATTTTGAATGGCACAGTTTGTTGCATGCACTGTCCTTCGATGTAAACACTTCTTTAATCATTGTCCATTTTTACTAATAGTGCTAAGAAGTCTTAACTTTTTGCAGCAGTTCAGGCATTACGTTTTATAGCACTGAAACAACAAAGAGATGCTGTTTTGCTGTTGTCACTGTTTTTATTTTTTATGACAACATTTTGGAGAAGTTCCCCTGTGGTGGTGGGTCTTATGTGATTCACTCTGTCCACTTCAGCATCAGGAGTGATAGCTACAAACAGCAATCATGCCTGCCCCTCCTTAGCTACCTGAAGCCGAAACTCCTCCCCTCACTTCCTTAGTACACCACGCTTCTCTGCAGCTCCAAATCTCATTTGCCATAGGTCAGGTGACAACTCGAGAGTATTCCAAGCTCGAGACTTTTGAGACCTGTCATCTTCTCAAAGTAAGTATTGCAGGTTCTCTTTACTTTGAGTAGCAATCTTTAGTATTAGGTTATGATTTTTCTGATTAAATGGTTTAATTTTCCTTTTTTAAGTTAGGGTATTTATTTCCTACCCATTCCCACCTAAGAGAGCCATTGGGATTAGGCCTGGTGCTTATCTGCATTAGTGTTTCTTTTTTGTATTTGCATGTAAATGGCTTGGTGGATTTTTTTTCTCTCTTGGGTATGTAAAAAAAGAAAGAAAAACTGCTTCTAGTTTTAAAACATGTAGCAAATGTGGCCACAGCACTCCTCCTCCAAAGGATATGTATAAACTGTGCATTGCATGCATGCATGGGAGTTGGAACACTTAGTTGCCCAGGGTGAACTTTGTTACAGCTGCAACTTCAGAATGCGTCAGAAGTGTTGCAACAGACTAATTCTAAATGAGCTTCTACCTAGTGAATAAAAGAGAAAACTGGCAGGAGTGCTGAAACTTATCTCCTTTGAGTCAGTATCAATAACGAGGGCCTCAACATCAACTTGATACTGGTGCCCTCAGTACCAAAAGTCTTGTCGGCAGCTGAAGGACAGAAAACTGTACATGTGCAGCCTATTCTGTTGAAGAATACCCAGAAATCTCCATCCTAAGGCAGCCCTCATCTGTGAATAAAGCTAAGTTTTCTTGATTACCTTACCAGTTACATCTGTTCATTCTTGACTCCCTTATTTTCTTTGCCAGTTGCTCTAAATGTTAAGCAGACAACAAAGGGGAAGGAGAATACCCTGCCTAGCTCTTCTATACAAACAAAACTTGTCTGAGAGAATATTTGCACCTTAATTCTTGACTCCAACACTTAATATGTCCTCCTTATTAACCCTGTTATTGTATCCGAGAACACAAATGCTACTGTTGTCCTACTCGTAAAATCCCCGTTGACATTGCTAAATGCCTTTTAGCCGTCAACATCCGTAGCTGCATTTTCTTATATTCTGCTTTGCAGTGGATCATCATGATTGTTCTATTCATTTTATGAAATGTTTGCCTCCTCCCCACAAAACCACAGTGGACTACATCCGTCAATTTTGGCAATACCTTTGTTGTTGCCTTAGTATAGACATAAATACCTTCTATCTTCGTTTAAAATTGAACTTGGTCTATATTAATCTGGGTCTGAAGGATCTTTACGTACATTGGGTGATACAGTCGCCATAGCATTCTTCCAGGATGTGGGTGTTACCCCATTTTTTGAAAATATTTTTAAACAAAACCTTCCAGATCTTCATCATTTTATTTTCCTCCCATCTTTCAAACTAACATGGGAATGCCACTTGTTCTGGAGACTTCACCGTTGATTGATTGTATATCACATTTATCAGCTCTTTATTTTTTAGCCATTAATTGTTGAGTCTTATCTTCCTCTAGTCTTTGCATAATTAAGTCTTTCTTAAATATTCCATGTGTACCTTTCCTTGGTTTCCACATTGCTGTGCTTTGTATAAATGTTCACAGGTTTCTGAAATTTCTCTAATACCTCTGTAGGACCTTTGTGATTAGTTTTCGTGTTATAAGCTCCATAGTCATAGCTCTCAATTTCTGACCTGTAGTATAAAGGACCAATCCAGAAATAACCGGCAACAATTATGGGCATTTTTTTAAATATTCGTACTGTTAACTTGAGATGTTAATGTAAGATTTTTGGAACTGACATATGTTTTCTGAAGTAAAAGAAGTATGCAACTCTGTCTTCATTTGTGAAGTGTAATTGGTCACCTTTTCTTCCAGAAATCACCAAGTTTAAGAAGGTTTAGGAGGGACATTAAATTTTTCAGCATCTTTATTAACATCACACATGACATTGATAAAAGTACACATTCAGTTGCAAAATATAAAACAATTCATTACATATCTGATGTTCTCTTCATTCCTCCTCATGATAAGGTCTCGGTTCTGATCCTTGGTTCTGGCTCAGCCGCAATCTCCAGACTTGGATCCGACTCTCGAGCTCCTTACTTTTACCACTAATGCACTACACCCACCCAGGCACCTCAGATCTCGTTTGCCGCTTCAGTGTCCTGAAGCGGATCTCAGTGTTCACAAGCTGTGGTCACTAATTTAATCACTAATTTAATCTTTAAGTGCAAAGTTTTTTTGTCCCTTCACTTCCTTTCTCTTTGGCTCTGTACGTGACATACTGTCTCTTCCTAGTTAACTTACATGTGTGTGTGTGATTGTGGTTTCTCTAATTTTTAACTGTAAGCTTTCTCTGTTATCCTTTTAGTCTTTAAAAAAAAAGGTAGTTAACTCTAGTTACAACCAGTAGTTTTCTGTCTTTACTGTAGAATGTTCATTTGCTTTTGGTGGGCTTTTGGGCTAGTTCTCTCCTTGAGTCATGTCTGATAAACCCTCCCTGGGGTTCAAACATTGCACTTCTTGTGGGCATAAGATCCCCAGTCAAGATGCCCCCAAGGAGTGCGTATATTGTTTGTGCTGATCACTTGAAAGCTGATTGTGAAGTCTGTGCATCTTTCAGTCTGCGAGCGCTCGTGGAGAGGCATATTAAGTTAATCCTAAGGGATCTTCTTCCATCCTCTGCTTCTGAGGTTCAAATCCCTTTGTGGCTTCAGCTTCTTCTTCTAAAGAAGCAAAAAAGAGGTCTCTCCTTGCCTCTCTGAGATTCCCTCTGGAACCGAAGTCCAAAACTAAGAAAACTTCAGATCTGACCCCTTTGGATCTGAAGAAAGTGCCTACCCTTTCAGATCCACAAGCATCCTCTGATCTAGGGGAATGAATAATGTTGTCACCTCCTTCTTTGTCGACACCAGTGTTGGATCCCTTGGCTCCGGATTCGAGAGCTTGGAGCAGATCTCCTAGCCATTCCATAAAGTCCAAACACTCCCGACCTCCATCTTCAGCTTCTTGCAACTCTTCTAGAAACTGGACCAGGGCAGACATGGACAGGATGATGAGATTCCTCAGGGCACAGATTCAAAGGGGGGTAATGTCAGCTCCATCCCCTATGGGATCCGTGAGCTACCCAGGGCCATACCATCAGGACTCCATTTCTGATCTGACCCTCAGCTTCAGAGTTACGGGTTTTGGCACTCCAGCTGTGTCAGGTTCTGTACTGGGGAAGCCTCCTTCCTTAATGTGGATGGTACCCCTGATCGGCTCTGAGATCCACTTGCTCTGAGGGGGCAGGAACAGGGCTGATGTGTCAGCACCAGGTCTGAGGGAGTGGGATCGGCTCCATCCTTGTCAGAGCCGTCCCTTCCCTCAGCCCTCGACAGTTCAGATCTGATTTCCTCCAGAGGTCACAGATCTGATGTGTGTCTTAGCCACCTGCCCTTCATGGCTTTGGCTTCAGGGGAGACTGAGAGGGCCTCTCCAGGTCTGTCGGCCTTTCAAGTAGTGGAGAGGGTTTCCTCGTCAGGATTAGAACGGTCACCTCATGTCCTGCAACCCACCCTTGTACCCCCTTTGGGTCGGGGCCTTGAGCCCATTCATTCTGTCCTGAGTCGACCCATCCCAAGCAGTCTGCAGGATCTCCCCTGCATAGGAGGGATTCCCTTCTTCCAATACTTCCCCAGAGTACCCTTCTGAGGGAAGTCCCCTGGAAAAAGACATGCAAAAGGAGGCACATAGATTACCCAATGGCATCCGTTAACTGAAGACACTGACTTTGATGAAGGAGAAGGATCCCCTGGATTCCCATCTGAAGATGTCTCCTGTGGAGACATTCTGCAAATCGTGAAGCAGTGAGTGGTCTGCCCAACCACCTCCTCCTAAGGAGTCAATGTTCTTGGAGGCTTTTGGGGTGGGTTCATCTGCGTCCTGGGTTCACCTGTTGGTAAATGACCTTCTTGATTTGGTTTCCCACCAAGCATGGAAGGAATCGGATACCATCTAGCCCATTCCCAAGCCCCCTGGTAGGTTCCTGGCTCCACCAGCCGACAGAAAGCATTGGAGTAAGGGTCCTATATTTGATGCCATTGTGGTGGCAGAGGCCACTTAAAAGGAACTGGCAGAGGAGACTGGCAATGTCCATCCACCTAACAAGGAGTCTAGCGAGTTAAACAGGATTAGAAAGCACATTTATGCCTTAGCCACTTTGGCACTGTGATAATTAAATTACCTAGTTCACTTTACCCAGCTGCAGAGAGGTCTGATCATGTAGCTTTCAGCATCTGTCTCAGAGTCCATGCCTGCAGAGGAGCTTAAGAAACTTTATCCCAAGCTGGCCCCTCTGTCATCCATTGCCAGTTCCTCAAGGAGGCTAATCTCCCATAAGAGCGAAAGGTACCTCACAAGCTGCTGGGGCAGGACTATTCCTAACGAAGCATGCCTGGGTGATGCTGTGTGATTTTGCATAGCCCTTTAAGGCATCCTTTGTTAATGCCCCCTTTGATGGCTCTTCACTGTTTGGGCCATCAGAGATATTATCACCCACAGCAAAAAGGACAGGAAGACCCTTTCTGCTGTAGGAATCAAATTTTCTACACCTCAGAGGTCCTTTTCCAGGAACCAGCATGGAGGCAAAAAATGTGGTTCCATAAATCCCAAGGGCCTTTCCAAGACTCGCATGGGAAACCTTCCACTAGAGGCAGAGGAGGAGGTGGGTTTAATGGTAGAAATCACCCTAGAGGAAGAGGGGGTCTACAAAACTGGGGCCTCTCTCCAACAAGCTTTATCAGCACTCCAGAAGCTCTGCCCGACTGTCCATTTCTGGAGGTAGTCGGGGGTCGACTTGCTTTGCACTCAGAAGCCTATATGCACCTGACAAAATCCCTGGGAGCTAAGCTTAATATCCAGAGGCTACTACATTCCCTTTTTCTTTCCCCCTCTAAACACCAACAAGAAACTCCCTGACGTGCAACCCAGTCAGAGGGACCAGGGAGCACAGGAAGTTCAAAAACTGTTGCAAAGTAGAGTCATCCAAGGGGTTTCTACCGAACAGAGAGGATTCAGAAGCCACTTCTTTTTGGTGCCAAAAAAGACAGAGGACTTAAGACCCATACTGGATCTAAGTAAATTGAATCTTTATGTAAAGAAGTGGGGTTCCGTATGGTTATGTTGCAGCCCATTCTGCCACTATTGCACAAGGGCAATTGTATGTGTGCAGTAGATCTCAAGAATGCATACTATCACATCAAATAGACAGGTGCTACAGGGGATACCCACGGATTTGGCTGAGTAGCTAATCACTTTCAGTTCAGAGCACAGGCCTTTGGGCTCACCACAGTCCCCCGGTTGTTCACCAAATACCTGTCAGTAGTAGCAGCTCACACGAGACTCAAAAGGATTCCAGGTGTTTCCATACTTAGATGATTGGCTCCTTACCGCTTTCACGAGACATCAAGCTTATCCAAGCCAGAGATTATCTAATTCAACTCTCACATTTCCTGGGCATCTGTACAAATCCAGTCTGACTTCTGTGCAGAACCTAGAATTCATAGGAGCACAGTTGAACATGAGGGACCAAATAGTTTCTCTTCCCTTACACTGCATAACAACACTGAAGAATCAAGTCCAGGAATTACTATCCTACCAGTCCCCCTTGCACAACTAGTCTTACAAGTCCTAGGATCCATGTTAGCAGCAATTTTTAGTTCCTCTAGCAAGGTTTTTCATGCAGATTCTTCAATGGACATTGACAGTACAAAGCTCCATTCTCTACCAACCACTATCCTTTCCCATCAATTTGACACCAGTCTGCAAACGTCACATGTGTTGGTGGATTCAGTTGGACAAATCTCCTTTTAGGCAGACCCTTAACTCCCATTACAAGGAGAAGATGGTCCAAGGCATGTGGTCCCCTATGGAGACCAGGTTTGCAGAACAATGTCCTCGAGATGAGCAGTTCTCCTAATGTTGCAAGTCTTTCAGGATGCTCTCTCTTTAGGGACTGTTGCAGTCCCCACCGACAACATGTCTGTCATGGTACATCAACAAGCAAAGAGGAGCCCATTCCTTACCCTTTGTGCAGGGAGGCCATGAGGTTGTGGGAATTTGTGATATCTTCAGACCGCCTTCTGGTTGCAACACACATTCCGGAGAAAACCAGTGAGCTGGTGGACAGACTCGGCAGATCTATCCTGATTCCGCATGAGTGCTCCCTCAGTCAGTCAGTCTGGCAAACATGATCTTCAACTGCTGGGGTCAGCCTTGCGGCAAACTTTTTACCTCTCACCTCAACAACAAATGCAGTGAGTACTTCACTTTGATTCCTCCTCTGGGGGCATTTCCGAGGGACACTCTGGTGCATGATTGGTTTGCTTATCCCCCTCTTCTACTTCATCCAAACTTTCTTAAGCATGTAAGCTGGCTGAAGAGCTCAGTCATGCTCATTGCCCCCTTCTGGCTTCGACAGGTATGGTTCTCCTTCTTCTGGTCTCATCGGAAATATCCACTGTGGATAGTGGAGCCAAGACGGGACCTCTCTCACATGTTAGGAATGCAACACCCAAATCTTCACACACTCAGGTTGACTGCATGGCATCTCCACTTCTAACCATAGTGAGACAGTCCTGGTCCGTAAAATAATCCTAGCCTCGCGAAAGGTTTCAGCTAAGAAAGTTTACACCAGTAAGTGGAAAAGGTTTGCTGTTTGGGCTACAAATAGAAATATTGATCCTTTCTCAGCACCAGTCTCAGATATTTTCCTTTTTCTTAGTACGTTGTTCAAGGAAGGAGCTAGCTTCTCCACCATCAAGCTTCGATTAGCTGCAATTTCTAATTTTCATACTACTAGCCAGTCTTGTTTCCTGTTTGCCTTTAGATTATGCAACGCTCCTTTATGAAAGATATTTTCTTGCTGAGACTTCCCACTAAGAACCCCACTGTCATTCTGCAGAGTTCAACTCAGAGACCCTTTGAGCCAGAGGCCAGTTGTGACATGACGTTTTTGTCATGGAAGGCTATCCTTTTAGTAGCCGTTACTTCAGCGAAGAGAATTCCTGAACTACAGGCGTTATCTTCCAAATCTCCATACATAATAGGTTCATAGGTAGGTACTATGCTATCGGCCCAAGGGCTTATGTAAGCCTAGCCAACAAGGTTCCCTGGCTTACGCCACCCAAGAAAGTTATTTTCGTGTACCACTGTCGAGCAGAGACACAGAAGTGATCCCCTGGGTGTATTTCCTGTTTCCCATCCACTCAAGATTTTTTTTGGAGTGCTAATGAAGAACTTTGCTTGACATAGATGGGTAGCCTGTTCCAGAGTATGGTAAGTCTCTGGGACAGGAATCTATCCCTCCAGCATGTCCTGTTTATTGTGGTGACCAGGTTTAGGTCCCTAGAGCGTCTAGCTCATAGGGATTAGGATTTCTGTAGGTGTAACATGTTCAACAGCTCTGGGTTTGACATAGCTTAATATATTAGGCAGAGATCACCTCGGAGTAGGCGATATGCTATGGAGTAAAGCTGGAGTTTTTTTGAGGCGGTCAGTGTAGGGCATTTTGTTTGAGGCCAGTAATCCTCGTTGTGAGGTATTTCTGTGGCCTTTCCAGCTGCTGCAGATGTCTTCTGAGGTACATTCCAAAAGGGGCATTGTACTCTATAATGGGTCTAATGAGTGTCGAGTAGAGGGGAACAATGACCTCTTTTTTTTCCTGGATGAGAACCCTTTTATGATGTGTGCCACGTAGATGGACTTCTTGACTACTATGGCGATGTGACTATCAAAGGAGAGACTACTGTCCACCTGGGTCCCAAGGTCTCTAATCACACATTCGGTGTTAAGTAGATTGCTGCCTATGTGGTAGTTCATCGGTACAGAGTTTTTACCAAAGGGGATGACACTGCACTTTTTGGCATTGAGTTGAGGCCATGGCTCTGACACCAGGCATCTGTCTCCGCGAGGGCATGTCCACATCATTTGGGGACTTGACTATGGCTCCTAGTTTGCAGTCATCTGTGAACTTCATTAGCCAGAGGCCTTCTGTGTTGGTCTGTACTTCAGAGAAGTAGATAACAAATAGGAGAGGTTCCAGGACGGAACCCTGTGGTACTCTACTTTTCACTGCTTTGAGGTCAGATTTGGAGTCTGCAACTTTTACAGTGTGGGTTCTGTCAGTGAGGCAGTTGGCAACCCATCTTGTGACGTAGGGATTTATACCTAGTTTAGTGAGTTTAGCTATAATTCCAGAATGGGGATCATGTTGAAAACCTTGGCGAGGTCAAGATAGGCTGTGTGAACCATCTTACCCTCATCTACGGCTTTGGTGACTGCCTCAAAGAAGTCTGTCAGTTTCAGGAGGCATGATCTGCCTTTCACAAACCCGAACTGGGTGGGATCCAGAGTTTGGAGGTTACCATTGTCTTTGTTTGAGTTCCATGATGGTATGTTCCATGGCCTTGCAGACCAGGCTTGTCAGGCTAATAGGTCGATAGTTCCCAGGATCAGTGGTGGCTCCCCTTTTGTGGAGTGGGATAGCTGCTGCTGTGCACCATTCAGTGGGCACAAAGACCGATGCGAGACTATTATTGAACATGGTGCTTAAGTGGGGAGCCAGTTCATTCTGAAGTTCATGTAATACGCAGCCTGGGATGTTGTCCGGTCCCATGGATGTTGTGTTTTTGACTTAAGAGAGTGCAGCTTTTACCTGCGTAGTTGTGATAACAGGGACTCTGCATTCTTCCTGTATAGATATGGGCCCTTTAGGGGGTGAGGGTGGGTAAAGTTAGCACTGAACCTATCTGCCAGGATGTTGGCAATATCAGTTGGTTCTGTAATTTTCGTGCCGTTGTGCTGTAACTCAGAGCAGATCTGGATGTTGCCATCGAGATTCTTGACATAGCTATAGAATGCTTTGTGGTTGTCCTTAGAATTAGTGGCGATTTTGTTTTTGTAGCTAGTTTTGGAGGATCTTATAAGGGATCTCAGCTTCTTACAGAGGCTGACCAGGGAGCTCCTCCACTCATGGGATTTTACTCTCTTTTGCAACAGTTTCTTCCTTCTGTTGTACAGTTTATTTATGGCAGGGGACCACCAGATTGGCTTCCTTTTTTGGAGGATAGCGTCTTGGTTCTGTTTGGGATAGCACGATCCATGCACTCGTGTAGGTGACGTTGTGTAGGATTCAGCAGTTGTAACTGTATTGTCCATGTGCATGGGAGTCATGAAGTTCACCACTTCTGTCTTAAGGATGAAGTTGGCTTTGGAGAAATTTTTTACCGTAGGTTTCCTTAATGGGAGGTGGGGGTGGGATGTGGATATCAAGGGTGATTAGCTTATGGTCGTTATGGGCCAACGAGGAGTTTACTTCAGGTGTGGAACGCCGGTCACTCATGTTGGTAATGACAAGGTCTAGGATATTGTTGACCCTGGTAGGGGTGTGGATAAGTTGATCCAGGGCATTGGAGTTTATGAATTCCAAAAAGTGTTGAGCTAAGGAGTTGGTACACAAGAAGTTTTCCCGGTTAATGGTGGGGTAGTTGAAGTCGCCCATTATTAGGGTGTTTCGTTGAACCCTAATATTTTCCAGTACATCAAGAAAAGAGGAGTTGGAATCCTGGGGCATGGTGGGGGATCTGTAGCAAGCTACAATTTGGATTGCAGTTTTGCCCAGAGTTAGTTGTACTTGGATAACCTCAGATGCATTATGCTGAGCAACTATCCTGGAGGTGTGGATATCCTTAATGAATATGGACACACCTCCACCTTTGGTGTTTCGGTCCAGGTTACATGGCCGAAAAGTGTGGTATGAGTTATAGCCTGGTAGTGCAGGTGTGCTCTCTGGAGCCTTGAACCAGGTCTCAGTCACTGCACAGATGTCTATGTTCTCCATTTTAAGGAGTGCCTCGAGTGAGTGCATTTTGAGATTTAGACTTCTAACGCTGAGTGGCATTACCCTCAGTTTTTGCTTGCCTGTTCCTGTTACGGTGGTGAAGTTGTTATTTAAACCTTGCCTAAAAAAGACACTATAGGGGCAGCAAGAGCCTTAGCCAGTGTCCGGAATCTCAGGGGCGACAGGTGCAGGCCATCTGTGGCAATGCATCATGGTCTGTCGACCATGTCATCCCAAGCAGACATACTGGATCCCCTTAGAATGACACCAGAAGCTTGGCCAATTGTTGAAGTCATTCATTTTGTCCTTGTACTGTGGTATCATTCTGGGCGATGGCAGAATGCTACTCAGGGCTAGGGTCATACCTGCCTGGGCTACAAGATCGGAGAGCTCTTCCATGTCTCTTTTCATGTAGTCCAGGGAGGTACGTTTTAGGTCATTTACACCAACATGGACCATGACAGAGTCATATTTGTACTTGTGGAGTGACCTGTGCGCTTGTGTTATGTGGCGGAACCTGGCACCTGACAGACAGCTGATAGTACCCTTCTCCTTGGCTGGTGAGTGGGACATCAGTGTGCCAGACTGTAGAGTCACCTATGACTAGTGTGTTTGGTAGGTTGTTTTGCCTTATTGGCTGTGGTTGAGTGGCACACTGAGCCTGTGGACTATGTGTCATTTGGGTTGTGTTAGGAGGATGGAGGTTGCTTGCGTTTCTGCTTTGGAAGTCACTGTTGCTTAGACAGATTATTATTGAGAGCCTCTGCAAATGTTTTTGTGTTACTGTGTGTGGATTTTGGTGGTGTAGATTTAGTGAGACTATGTGATGTGTGGTGTGGTGCAAATGTTTATCTTCTCCTCATGACTGTCAAGTTCAGTCTTGGTTGGAGAGAGCTTTACCTCCAGTTTGGCTAGATAAGTGCATCTCTCACAGGTTGTAGTGTTGGGTGGTAGGAGGAGAGGAGAGGGTTGTCTGTGTACATGAAGCAAATTTCTACATTGCCTCAAGATGCCCAGATTCATCAGATAGACAGGAGAGAACACTGGGAGCTGACCCTTGGACATGCCTGAATAAAAAACTATTTTCCTCTAGATCTTTCATAAGGACAGCAGGGTTTCTCTACATACCAATCCCTCCTTTATGTTTAAAGTAGCCACGGAAAACAATATCAGTCAGTCCATTCACTTACCTACATCTTCTCTATGTTCATCTATCCGCCCAAGCTAGGCAGCACAGGAAGTCAGACCAATTGTTTGTAGCTTTCTCTTCTAGCAAAGTAGGCTGAGCAGTTTCTAAGATAACATTAGCAAAATGGATTACTGGTTGTATCTACTGCATTTCTTCACAAAAGAGCCTAGAACTGGCCCAACCTCCTAGGAGCTCATTCTACCACAGCTATCTCTACTTCTTCTACCTTCTCATCCCGAACCTCCATTGATGATATTTTCACAGCAGCTACGTGGTCAAACAATCGCACCTTTGTTGCACACTGTAAATTAGAGTCTCGAGCAGGGTTTCATTTGGCTCAATAATGCTCCAGCATATCTTTTCACAAGGGCCACCCTGGAATCATGTAACTGGGAGCTCTGACCCTATCATAAGGAGGAATGAAGAGGACAAAAGTTATGTCTTACCATAACTTGGAATTTGTGTTGTCCTTCTTCATTCCTCCGGATCCGAGAACCTATCTTGAGGAGGAATAAAGATGGACAACACAGATGCCAAGTTATGATAAGACATGACTTTCTACTGTTTTTCATTTGTAGATATTGTACATATATGATTTTAGTCTTCATTTTAACATTACTTTGCTCAAGTCCTCCCTTCCCTAAAATGTCACTTCTCCTGAACAGTATTCTGTACATATTGTTCCCACAGATTCCATTTACGTCTATGTAGTTTGCTCCTTCCCTTTTTCTAAAGATACCACCTTCAGTTATTTTTTTTTTACCTTTACAGGGCGGCCAAAATCAGGTATGTCCATGAAAATCAGAGACAGTTGTGAGGTACAAGTTTGGCAAAAAAACTTTTTATTTTCTGTTTTCTGAGTCATAACACTAAACATTTGTGTGCTATGGATTTGTTATAAAAATAGTTACTTAACAGCAACCTTTCTAAAGTAATGTGTATTATCCAAACACTCCCTTATTTTCTCTTTAGCACTTTGGAGTTGCTCCTCCTCTTGTTTTTTGAGATTCCCCATTGTCAGCCTTCTAAAGAACTCCTATTATTTTTTCCTATATTGCTTTCTGTCCTATTTCTGACAAGTTTGAAACTCTGTTTTTATCCCATTTGCTAACTATCCCTTCCAAAGGAATTTCTCTCTCCACTAACTATTGAATCATTTCTCCTACCACTTCTTTAATACCTCTCTAACAGATATGGCGGAAAGTGCCGCTATCTCATTTTTTTTATTATTGTGCATTTTTGTCTTCGTTTTTATTGGTGCATGATCAGAAATTATAGTAGGTGTATCTTAAGCTTTCAGTTAATTACAAGCTCATAAGAAATATAATTTCTCTACAATCTAGCCCAGTTATTGCACATTGGGGAATAATATATCAATTCTGTCTTGAATCCCTGCTATTAAATTCACACCTTCTATCCCAAGCATTCTCATATATTTCTTCAGAAATCTACCCTCTTTTGTTGCATAAATACATGCCAGTATAATCCTACTAGCACACATCTACTGTTATTGTGTTCCTCTCCTGTCACTGTTGGACCCCTCTAGCAATCGGTATTATTTTTCCCATTTTCTTTTATCCCTGATATTCTGCTGAATATCCGCCTTAATATCCCTTCTTTGTTAATTTTACATTCTCGTTCTATCCAAATATTTCTTTTGCAGCACAGATTTTTTTTCACCCTACACTTTAATATCATTCAGTACACTTTTTTCACCTGTAAAGCCATTGACATTCCATGATTATAATGCCAGAATAACAATTACGATAGAAAGCAGTTACTCCCACCAATTTTCTTGTCCTCTCCATTTGAATGTGTCACATTGTGAAAAACTTTTTGCTTCAATGTAAACACTCAGACAAAAAAAATATATATTTTTCAGAACCCAGCTTCTCCTTTTAACTTGCAACAAACTCACAAAACTGCATACATTTTCAAAAAATAGTTTACCTCTCCAAATAAAAGCAGTTTCCCCAGATTGATGTCTGCACCCAAAAACATTTCCTAATCTAAAAATTAAGGATCTGACATTGTCTTTTTCATTCTTCCTCAACCCATTGGTTCAGATCCGATCCTCTGATCTGAGCTGACCACATACTCCAGACTTCGGATCCAGCTTTCGAGCTCCTCCCTTTACCCCATTACCTCAGATCAAGCAGGTTCCTGTCTCAAGCTTTTTTTTTTTTTTTTTTTTTTTTGTATCTCGTAAAGACTTTATGATTTTTTCTTATCTATAATTATCCTCCCGCTTAGTTTATTTTGCAGGATGTTAGGACCTTTTTTTACTAATTTTCTTCTCTCTGCTATTCTGAAAAATAGAAAAATCTTTATTACTGTTGTTGATATTGGTCTTTGCTTCCTGTGTTACCAATAAGGTATCTCTATACCTTTACCATTGCTGATAATTAAAATCCTTTGCTAATTTTACTTTTTCTCTAAAAAAAAATCCTCTCTGTTTTTTGTTTTTTCCTCTTTGTATTTGCTTACCATGTCAGATAAGTCGACAAGATTTAAAAAAATATACTTCTTGTGGCCATAAAATCCCAAATTCGGATGCCCACAAGGAGTGCATGCTCTGTCTTTGAGCATGTACCCCGTAGGTTCCACATTCAGTCCAAGAGTCTTGGCAGATAGATGAAATAGTTGATTTTAAAGGGTCTGCTCCCTGGTTCATCTTCTTCTGGGGCTAAAACCCCTCCAAAAGTAGTAAGTCTGCTCTGTTGGAGCATAGAAAATGCTCCTCACTGAAGCCCCCAAGGTCTTCTTTGGAGCCACCATCCAAGACCAGAAAAACTTCGGATCTGACACTGCTAGATCCAAAGACTCTATCCTCAGATCTTAAATCTTGGATCCCAAGGCATCAGCTGCTGTCATTATTTCAATAAGCCCTACAGCAACACCCTTAGATCCTAAGTTTTTGGATCCAAGCCTGCTACTTCTCACAGGAGCCTTAGTCCGGATTATGTCATGAAGCCCACATCACCCACTCTATGCTTTCCATTGCATCAGACACCAAAGGAACATTCTAGGCCACCATCCATTACTTCCTCTAGGTCCTCCAGAAACTTATCAGAAATGTGGATGTACATAAGAATCACTGTTGTGAATGTATTTGCACATGTTGCAGTCTATACATGGAAATGTACCACATTTATCTGAAACAGAAACCTTCTTGTTAGTAGATTTATAACACAGCAACTGTTTTAATGATCTGTTGCTCTTATAACATAACTTGGGTGCATTACCAACTACTGACCTGTACCCATCATCAGATACAAGTAACTGCCAGTTATTCCTAATAACATTCATAGTACTGATTCTTATGTACATCCAGTTAGTAAGAAGAGCTATGTCTTTCATTTTCACGCAAGTTGTAGAAGTCAAAATTTAGTGTATTTATCATTGTGTGAGATGTGAAACTTACTACGTAGGTAAGACAAACATATGCTTAAAGGATAGAATTGGAGAACATTTAAATTACATCAGGAAGAATGATCGTAATACACTGTATAACCATGTTTTAGAGAATGAGACACCTTTCTAAACAGGCGCTTCATCAGATCTAAAAACTGTTAAAAACAAACCATCTTTTAAACACAAGTTACTTCACCAGGTCATGTGATCTTAGAATTAGTCTTAAAGGGATAGTTCCATTAAGTCCCTTCCTATCATCAGCATGTAATTCTAAAATCCACTTAATCTGTTTACATTCAGTTTTATTTCTTAAATCACCTTTTCTATTGCTAGGTGCAAGTAGTTCATAACTAAAAACGTTGTGGCTGGCGTCTTTCTCTAAAACGTGTAAAGACGTGTAGAGAGAACATAGAAGTTTCTTTTTAAATAATAATTAGTGAAAATAAAATGACAGAATAAGAGAGGAAGAAGTGGAGGACTAAGATATGGAAATAGAAAGGCAGGAGTGGTACAGGAAAAAGGAGCAGAGAAAGAGTGACAGGAGATGAAGCCATGCATACCAAAGTAAAAGAGAGCAGTTAATAGTAAGTGAAAGTAAGGGAAGAGGGTTGCTAGGATGAACATATAATAGCACGTACATGTACATAGTCCAGTTACGTTATACATTCAGGGCAGGATAAGACAAGGCAACAGAAAAAGATCACTAAGCAAAAAGCAGCGCCAAGGTTTATGTACAGGAGAGCCAAAAAGGGAATACAACAGTGAAGCGGTATGGCAGACTACAAAATAAACAGGAATTAGATGCTAGAAAGTAAGTAACATGGGAGGAAAAACAGAGGAATGTGTGTGGCAAAGAAATATAAAGTACATACTGTTATTTAAGTAAACTTACCATAACAGTAAATCTCCGAGTCATCACTGCTGCATTAGCCTTACCTTATATGGGTCACATGGTCTGGAAATACTACACACACATTTTCTTATGAAAATATATCGGATCATTTCAGAGTCAAAGGATATTCTTCTGTACAGATACTTAAAAAAAAAAAAATGAGTTTAAAGTCAGCCTGCCTTCATCATCCCAAGACAGCACTTATGATGACTGTACCATAAAAGGTTATGATATGAGAAGGAAAAGTGGGAAAGTAAACTGAAGGACCTTACTGGCACTGCATCCAGCCTAATGTTGATAAGAGATTTGTACTGGTTAAATAAGAGACGGACACCAGAGGACTGCTTATTTTGAGTCTTAGTATGTAATTGAAATTATTGAGTCAATGATTACTGTTTCTGGAAATTGTTACAAAGCTACAAGATATTGTTCATGTTTCAAAACCTTTAATGACAAGCTAAGCTTTAGTCAGTCAAGACTTTGAAAATTAGCACTATTAATGATGCCGTAATTAGAATATTCTCCAGTAGGTTAGTAAAAAAATTGCTTGGTTAAAAGACAAGAGGAGGAGCTCTGATACAAGCCTTGTGTAGTAAGGAGTCAGTTGCATAGTTTCCTACGGCATCATTTAGAATGTGAAAAGGAGGCAGAATTTCACAAACACCAGTGTAACTAAACAGAACAGCTCAGTGAGGCCGAGGAAGTACAGATGATCGGCTTTGCTGCAGAGTGCAGTGACATATAAAAATGAATGCAGTTAGTAAGCAAGTACGTACATGTACACTGAGGTGCATTCTGCTGATATGTGCAGTCTCAGAAGAGGTGGCATAAGATCTGTGACATTTAAAATATTTGTAACCAGGAAAACAATATGATAGAGGGGACATTCAGAAATGCACATTGAAATAATTAGAAACTCCCAGATGTTCATCGTGTTACACTGCTGCAGTCATTACACTTGGGTTATCGTGCCGTCAGGCGGTCCCGCAGTCGGCCAGAGTCCCAAAGTCTTGGTCCGGCATCGGTTGCTGTCGCTTCTTCCCTGATGTCAGTACGCCAGGGGTATACAAGATGCATCCAACGCCATTTTCTTCAGTCTTTCTTGCCGCGCGGTGCCGAAGCAGAAGCAGTTCACAAGTGCCGGTCGGCCGACTCCTGAGATTTTCGAAGTCGAATTTCAGATCTGAAGTCTTCAATAAAGCTAAGTACCCCATTGGGGAAACTTTTTTCTTGCCTCAGACCAATGTCAGAAAAAGTTAATAATTGTATTTCTTGTGGGAAGCAAATACCTCATAAGGACTTCCACTCTTACTGTATTCCATGCCTAGGCCCTGATCATGACGTCACTAGTTGTCGGTTTTGTGCTAGATTTAATAAACGCACTATAAAAAGACGTTTTGATTTTGCTTTGCACTACTTTGGCCGAAGGTTCAATTATACTATGCCGTTGGATCAACTGAGGACCTCAATACCGAAAAAACGCAAAGACAAGGCTAAAGACAGGCATCCAAGGTCCAAAACCGAAGACGAAACCTCTTCTAGGCCAGTCGCTGGTTCTCAGTGAGGTGCTTTTGCAGCCCCTGACACCTGCTACCTCAGAGCCACAGGCCGCTTCCGACTCCCACGTGGAGACAACTAGGCCTCTGGAAACTCAAGATATTGGGCCTACGGAAATTAATCCCTCAGATGGGTCCAGAGCCGCTGAGCAGGCATCAGCTTCTGAGGGTGTTTTCAGACCTTCACAACTTACCATTAAAACAACAGCCAAGTTAAAGACAAAGAAACAAGTACAGCATTCTCCTGGACAGTCCTCCATGCCTAGGAAACAGATGCTTAAAATGGCCGAAGACCTCATTACTCTAATCAGGGGTTCCTATCCCCCTCCTGAGAAAAGGCTTAGGCAGGATACAGACTATGATTCCTCTGATCAGGTTTCTATTTCCTCTGATTCCTCTTCAGACCAGGGATACTCCCTACCCCCCTATGAGGACTCTGATGCTGAAGAATCTATCCCTTCAGCCTCTCCTCTTGAGGATTATTCTTTTGGGGAAACTTTACATACCATGAAGGGAGCATTTCCATCGGGAAAGTCAGGATTACTCAGAATCCAAGAAAAGGCTCAGGGATTTCCTTTTATTGTCTCAGCACAGGCCCCTGGCTATTCCGCCTGTGCTAGATATTGTGGATGATGTGTTCTCTGAATCCAGCTTATCTCCTGATTCTTTGCCCCCTGCTCCAGCCAAGCCAGATAGGTGTTATAGAGTCCCTGGCAAGTTTCTTTACAAAAACCCTTCTGCTGATCCAGAAACTATTTCCCAGGGTCCAAAAGGGGTTAAGGCTTCCATTGCAAAAAATCCAGTACCCTCTGACAGAGATTCCAGAGCTTTGGATAGATGGAGGAAGAAAGTATACACTTCTGCAACTTTAGCAGTAAGAGCTTTAAATTGCCAGTTTTACATGCTTAAGTACCAACAATATTTAATGGCTCAGTTAAAACAGAAAATGCTTGCAAGCTCAGAAGCTCCTGATTGTAAAGAAATGCAGGATTTATTGCATGCAGTTGAACAGGTGGGAAAACATACTCTGCAATGTGGTTTTGATTCTTTAGAGGCCTCTTTTAGAGCCGCAGTTACAGGTTCTGTGATTTGAAGACATGCTTGGTTAAAAGAACAGAGTTTACCTGATCATGTTAAGGCAAAATTATTGGATGCTCCTTTACAGCATGATACCTTGTTTGGTGTTAAAGAAAATGGAGGATAAAGCTAAATCTATGCAAACAGTCAAGGATTTCTTACAGGTACAGCCACCTCGATTTAGCAGAAATTGGCCAACAAAGAATTGGTACTTTCCAGTGTCAGTCAGGCCACAGAGAGGCAGATATAGATGCCCAAGAGGCAGATCTCAACCCCAAGGCTCAAACAGACGACAGTGGGGCACCTAAAAAGGCTGCTAATTTCTCTAGGGTACACAGTAAACGAAAAGAAGTCAAAACTAGTGCCCTCACAACACATTATATTCCTGGCTGCCAGCTTAAATACAATGGCCCAGATGGCTTACCTCACGCCAGACAAACAAGTTCAACTAACTCGATATTTTCAATTACTGGCAAAAAAGTCCAATCTCTCTGCAAGAAAAATTCTGCAGGCCCTGGGGTTCATAGCATCCTGCATACTACTAATACCATATGCCAGACTGCATATGAGGAAATTACAGTGATACCTAAAAAGTGTTTGGACTCGTTACTGCTTCTAAACTGTGAGAGTGTTACCAATGATTCCCTGCTTACAAAAGGAGTTTTGATGGTGGGCACAGGCATGTCACCTAAACAAGGGTCAGCCTTTTACCCTACCCACAGCCAGGCAAACTCTAACAGATGCTTCAGATTACGCCTGGGGAGCACACATGGCAGGAAAATGCATTCAGGGCAAGTGGACCACAGACCAGATGCATCTTCACATCAATCAAAAGGAGATGTTGGCTGTTCAAAATGCACCAACAGCTTTCAAGGACCTTCTGCATCCAGGACAATTATTACTAAAGACAGACAACACCAGAGTAATGTGGTACATAAACAAGCAAGGGGGCACTCATTCTTATCCCCTATGCAGGCAATCCATGACCTTGTGGAACACAGCTCTAACGTATCGAGTTCACCTGCAAGCACAATTCCTGCCAGGAAAGAAAAATACTCTGGCAGACGATCTAGGCAGAAATATCATGGACCCTCACGAATGGAAATTGAATCCACAAATCTTCAGCATGGTAACGCAAAAATGGGGATGCCCAGACATAGATCTTTTTGCCTCCCCACTGAATTGCCAACTACAAAAATTCTGCACAAGGACTTATCACAAACAAGCATGGAAAGTGGATGCTCTTTTGTTCAGCTGGAAAAACCTAAAAGTTTATGCCTTCCCGCCACTGCCTCTCCTTTCAAAGGTACTTCTAAAAGCCAGACAAGAAAAACCACAGATGATCCTGATTGCTCCAGACTGGCCACTCCAGCACTGGTACCCTATCTTAAGGAACTTATCTCAAGGCCCACCATGGATTTTGCCTCAAATTTCACTCCTCCTGACTCAACAAAACAATCAGATCCTGCACGGTCAGCTCAAAACCCTAAACCTAGCTGCATGGCAGATTCATTAGTCAGACAGGCAACACCTCTCTCTAAAGCTGTTATGGATGTCATTTTGGAGGCCAGGAGGCCTAGCACCAGGAAAGCTTACTCAGAAAAATGGAAGAGATTCTGCGCCTGGAACCAGGCTCAAAGCCTTGACCCTCTTGTTCCAAACATTCCTCAGATTTTACAATACTTAACTGAGATGCTGGACAGAGGCCTATCCTTCTCATCAATTAAGATCCACGCCTCTGCCATTTCAGCACATTACAACACGGATCCTCCTTTATTCTCTCATCCCTTGCTAAAGCAGTACCTCAGAGGGGCTAAAAACATAAGACCACCCCGGAGAGCACCAACACCAACTTGGGACCTCAATTTCATTTTGGAAAAACTGACCCTACCACCTTTTGAGCCAGCCAATACAGAAAAATCTAAACTTTTTATCATGGAAAACAGCTCTGCTCCTGGCAGTAACTTCAGCATGAAGAGTCTCAGAGCTACAGGCATTAATGGCAGTGGAACCTTTTATAATTTTTCATCAGGACAGGGTTTCTTTAAGGACAAACCGTACCTTTATGCCAAAGGTGGTATCTAGTGTCGCTCTGAACCAAACCATCCATTTGCCAACTTTTTATCCAAACCCCCAGAATAAAGGGGAGAAACGTCTGTATTCTTTGGACATACACAGGCAGCTATGCTTCTACTTGGACAAAACAAAAGCTTTCAGGAAAACTGAGCAACTGTTTGTAGCATATGCTGCAGGATCACAGGGCAAGGCTATCTCAAAGCAGACTATATCCAAATGGATAGGACACTGTATTCATTACTGCTACACACAGCATGGAAAAGCAGTCCCAAATAACATTAGGCCACATTCCACCAGGGCAACAGCCCTTCTCAGAAGAGTACCTACCAAGGAAATTTTGGAGGCTGTAACTTGGAGTTCACTGCACACCTTTACCAAGCATTACCACCTGCCTCTTTACTCTAAATCCAGAGCAGGATTTGCCACTGCAGTTCTGCAGGGCCTCATAGCCAATCCTAACTCTTTATAGACCAGCCACCCAACCTTAGCTTTGGGATTCTACCCAAGTGTAATGACTGCAGCAGTGTAACACGATGAACATAGTACAGTTTTGTACCTACCATAAATGTAGATGTTCGAGTGTTCACACTGCTGCAGTCCATGCTACCCTCCCTCCATCCCCTCTGAACTAGCTGGACTTTATCCTATACAACCTTTGTGGTGTATTTGCTTGTAACTGAAGGTATTGTTTTTATTTTATATGTATATTTTTTATTAGCAATATATATTGCCTACCTACTTGGGGGCACCTGACATCTGGGGCAAGAAAAACTGAAGAAAATGGCGTCTAATGCTTCTTGTATACCCCTGGCGCACTGACGTCAGGGAAGAAGCAACCGCAATCGACGCCGGACCAAGACTTTGGAACTCTGGCCGACTGCGGGACCGCCTGACGGCAGGATAACCCAAGTTACAAACACAAATACATGTGAGAGATGCAACTATATAGCCAAACTGGAGGCTGAACTCTCTCAACTCAGGACTGGCAAGACCAGACAGGAGGAGAAGGTAACCACACACACAACAAACCCAGTCACACATAGACCTACCCCAACTGCAAATCAAACACATAATAACACAAAAACATACTCGGAGGCTCTATTAAAAAACTTACCAAAACAACAGAGGCTCCAAAAGCAGACACCCAAAAATCCACCACCTCAAAACATAACACATGCAACACATACTTCAATAAATCGGTGTGTCAATAAGTCACAGCCCTTAAGGCCAAACACTATGCCTGATACACTAGTGATAGGTGACTCTATAGTCAGACACACTGACGTCCCACTTACCAGGCTGAGCAAGGAGAGGGTAACGGTAAGCTGCCTGACGGGGGCTAGGATCCGCCATATAACGCACGCACTCAGGTCACTCAAAAGCACGTACAAATATGACTCCGTCATTGTCCATGCCGGCATGAATGACCTGAGACGTACCTCCTTGGACTACATGAAAAGAGACAGAGGAGCTCTCTGATTATGTAGCCCAGGCTGGTATGACCCTGACCCTGAGCAGCATCTTGCCCTCACCAAGAATGATGCCACAATACAAAGACAAGATGATCAGCTTTAATAATTGGCTCAATTACTGGTGTCATTCTAGGGGGATCCAATGTCTGTCTGCTTGGGATGACATGCTGGACAAGCCACGCTGCTTTGCAAGGGACGGCTTGCACCTGTCACCACTGGGCTTCCGGATATTGGCTAAGGCTCTTGCCACCCCCATAGTGCCTTTTTTAGGCAAGGCTCAAAAGACGAACCCACCTCCTTAGAAAACAAAAATGGAAAAAAATTAAGGGTAATGCTGCTCAACGCCAGAAGTCTAAATCTCAAGATGCAGGCTCTCGAAGCACTCCTCAGTATGGAGAACATCGATGTCTGCGCAGTAACTGAGACCTGGTTCAAGGCTCCTGAGAGCACCCCAGCACTACCAGGCTTTACCTCGTATCAAGTTTTTCGGCCCCAAAACCCGGACCGAACCACAAAGGGAGGGGGAGTGTCCATATTCATCAAGGATACCCACACCTCCAGGTTAGTGGCAACTCATGAAGCATCGGAGACCATCCAGGTGCAGCTAACCGTAGGCAAAACTGCTATACAACTGGTTGCATGTTACAGACCACCCTCCCAATCTCAAGAACCCCACTCAGCCTTCCTGAAGACATTGGAAGATATGAATGTCTCACCAAATACCATCATATTGGGAGACTTCACCTACCCTATCATAGACTGGGTGCACTATTCTAGCCCTAACACCCTAGCCCAAAGGTTCCTGGAATTCATAAACTCAAATGCAGTGGAACAGCTAGTCACCTCTCCCACAAGGGGGGATAATATACTAGACCTGATCATCACAAACATTGGGACAAAATGTTCCACACCGGAAGTATTCCCCTCACTGGTGAGATCTGACCACAAACTAATCACCCTGGATATACATTTACCACCTCCACCCCAGCACAAAAGACTACAATGAGAAACTTCTCAAAAGCCGACTTTACACTTCTTAAGACTGATATGGTATCATTTAAGCCCACAGGGCCAATGGAAACCACATCCCACAATGCTCAATCCTACACAAATGCTTTCTACGGACATCTCCAAGAATGCATGGATCGTGCAATCCCAAATAAAACCAAGACCCTCTCCACCAAAGGAAAACGTCCTGTCTGGTGGACCCCAGCCATAAACAAATTGTATAACAAAAGAAGGAAGCTACTGCAAGACAGAGCAAAATCCCATAAAGGGAAGGCATCTCTGATCAGCACTAGTAGAAAGCTACGTTCTCTCATAAAAACATCCACTGCCAACTTTGAGAGAAAAATCTCCAAGGACACTAAAGATAACCACAAGGCATTCTTCAGTTATGTTAGAAACCTGAGCGGAAACCCTCAGATATGCTCAGAGTTAGTACACAACGACAAAAAATTTACCGAACCCACAGATATTGCCAACATTCTGGCAGACAGGTTCAGTGCAAATTTCTCCCCTCCCTCACCTCCAAAAGAAGAAATACTTATCCCAGCTGAATGTAACCTCCCTGTCATCTCTGATGTCCAGGTGAGAACCGCTCTCAGCAAAGCAAAAAACACAGCATCAATGGGACCTGATGGTATCCCTGGCTGCGTGATACGTGAACTCCAAGAGGAGCTAAACCCGCATATAAAAATGCTATTTAACCTTAGCCTTACTACAGGATATGTACCTGAACACTGGCATACAGCAACAGTGGTCCCACTCCACAAGGGAGGCTCCACTACAGACCTTGGGAACTACCGCCCCATAAGCTTAACCAGCCTGGTCTGCAAAGCTATGGAAAGAATTATTATGGAACTCATAAACAACGACATTGGGGACCTACAGACACTCGATCCCACCCAGTTCGGCTTTGTAAAGGGCAGATCCTGCCTTTTGAACCTGGTTGACTTTTTCGAAACGGTCATTAGAGCCATTGATGAGGGCAAGGCAGTCCATACAGCCTACTTGGACTTGGCTAAAGCCTTCGACACAATACCCCACTCTGGCATCATAGACAAGCTAAACAGCTTAAATGTAAATCCATATGTCACAAGATGGGTTGCAAACTGGCTAAAGAACAGAACACATAAAGTCAAAATTGCGGGAGCCATGTCAGACTCCAAGCCAGCCACAAGTGGTGTCCCACAGGGCTCTGTCCTGGGACCCCTCTTGTTCGGCATTTACTTCTCAGATGTGAAAGCAAACATGGGACGGTTGTGGCTGACAAAGTTCGCAGATGACTGCAAACTAGGCGCCATAGTCGATACACCAGCTGACACACACATCCTACAGAAAGGCCTCACCGAAACGGACAACTGGTGCCGGAATCATGGCCTTAAACTGAATGCCAAGAAATGTATAGTCATCCCCTTTGGGAAAAACAAAGTACCCACAAATTATCACATAGACAGTAACCCACTGAGTACAGAAAAAGTAATCAGAGACCTGGGGACCCAAGTTGATAGTGACCTCTCATTTGACACCCACGTTGCCAAAGTGGTTAGAAAGACTTTCTACCTTGCCCACCTTATCATGAAGGGGTTCACATCCAGATCAAAGGAGGTCATCGTACCCCTATACTCCTCCCTTATCAGGCCCATGATTGAGTACAATGCCCCATTTGGTATGTACCTCAACTGGCACTTGCAGCAGCTGGAGAGACCCCAGAAGTACCTCACCAAGAGGATCAAGGGTCTCCAACATATATCATATGCTACCAGGCTAAAGAAACTCCAGCTCTATTCAGTAGCATACCGCCTGCTCAGAGGTGATCTGTGCCTGACATACAAGGCTATGTCCAACCAGGAATTGATGGACATGCTCCACCTCAAAAAATCCAAATCCATTAGAACCACGAGAGCCAAAGATTTAAACCTCAGTACAAATATGAATAGAACATGCTGGAGGGACAGATTCATAACTCAGAGGCTTCCCATACTCTGGAACAGAATCCCAGTTCATGTTAGGCAGAGCCCCTCACTGACTCTCTTCAAGAGAAATCTTGACGAGTGGATGGGAGATCGTAGGTTTACCCCGGGGGTCACCCCTGTGTCGCTACTTGACAGAGGCACAGTAAACTAATTTTAATAAGTAAGGGGGTCTTCAATGTGTCACTACTAGACAAAGGCACAGTATTCTAAATTTATTCTGTACACCTTAGTACCACTACATGGGGTGGTGAAAGCCACATCTCTACGGCTAGGCTTACAAATGCCCCAGGACAGATAGCCTAGTACTAAACTATGAAACTATGAAGTGTAATGACTGCAGCAGTGTGAACACTCTAACATCTACATTTATGGTAGGTACAAAACTGTACTTTACAAGTTACGTAGCTCACTAGGAAAATGCCTTAAATGACTGATTTTGTAGTACCATAATTATCCTTGCCACTGACGTATTCAGATGCATACACTCGTCAAATAACTTGTGCATCCTCTGTGGCAGGCTTCCCTATGGTTTATGATTCACTAACATTTGAAAATCCTTTGCTTATGTTGTAGTGAAGTGATTGCCTGTGATTGCTGTGCATTGCCTGGGAGTTTCCCTTCCCTAGGTTGTGCCACCATGTAGTTGAAATATATTGTATACATTCAAAGGATGTAAAAAAAAAAAAATGTCTCATTACTTGTATTTAACAGGACAAGGAAGCCATAACTGAAGGGATTTTGTTTTGCTTTCCCTTAGTAGATGTACTATGCTAGCATTAGTTGGAATCATGTCAGTAGATCAACAACACTTTTCTTGACCGCAGAAAATCCAAAACTGTTTCATTAAAAGGACTTTTGGTGAAACATGGGAGTAAATCTTTTTTTTGTAGGGGTGCAAGCTTCCCTGCACTCCCCATGTTGGAGTACACTCCTGAACTTAAATATACCTACTCCAAGGTCGCACAATAGTGGATAAAAAGGAATTCACCACTATTGGTGAAAGTGTTTTCAGCAAAACATTTTTGCTGAAATTATCATCTAAAATGCTGTGCATTTAATGACATGCTCTCACACTAGTTATACTGGTTACATTTATGTACACGCAGCTGTTTGCATTTTTCCAATAACAAGAGTCATATTTGAAGACATTTGTTTGTATGCATCCAAGAACAGACGCATTGGACATGGCTTGTAATGATAAAATGTAGCCTAAGAGTACAATAAAATTATATTTTCTGGAGATTGACACTTGTACCATTTTTTTTGAATGCCATGTAACCTGCACTTAAAGGTTGCACAGAAATAGCTGTTACATGCCAATGTCTGTACTGCTGTGCAAGTTGTCCATCATGTGCATGATAAAAGGCCTACAGCAGGTATGTGCAACTCCAGAGCCCTTTTGTCGTAGTGTTATCTAACTGACCTACTCAAATACTCAGTTTAGGTGCGTCTTATTACCTCTGTGTGACCATTTCCATCAAAAAATAAACATTTGGTCGTCTGGTATTTGCCTACTCTGTCTGTACCCTGCAGTATGTTTATCAGTACAGTGTTGTTGATACTTCTTCGGCAACTGTTATAATCAAACTGCTGTCTCTATCAATGCACCCCGATGTCCATTACATTAGTAGGAAAGTATATTAAGTTGTAATGTGTTATTTGTCCATTCTATGACCCATTTTGCTGCATATATAAGTATTTATGAAACAGCTGAATTGGCACATGTATATTGCTACAATGTGAAAGCACAGGAGAATTGAATTCTGTTTTATATCACTCCTAAAGTATCTCAGTGACACAGTGAATACCTCATGTCATATAATGTAATACACTTGTAGAAGCAACCTGTGAACTAGTCTGTGCATGGCTGTCATGACAGTGATGAGCTATGATCTGTGAAAACTTGGTATAAATCATACAGTGGGGTCTCTACTTCCCAGTAGTATAACTGTAGCTAGCCTGCTTGACATTTTTCTGATTGGGTTATGCGGTAATGTCTGTTCCTGCTTGACATTTTTCTGATTGGGTTATGCGGTAATGTCTGTTCCTGCTTGACATTTTTCTGATTGGGTTATGCGGTAATGTCTGTTCCTGCTTGACATTTTTCTGATTGGGTTATGCGGTAATGTCTGTTGCATGATATAAACAGACTGCATCACATAGTTTGCACTGATTTCAACGTAGCAACTACTATACTCAGTGCATTGTTTTGTTCCCTGTGTGTGTATCATTACAGTACATAGGTCTATACCAGATTTTCATAGTTTTCCTGTGCTAACTTGCTGTAGACTGTATGTCAGTGGGGAGGGGGGGCCTTTTCTCCATCATTCTCCTTTTTAGTATCACTGGTTGAAGGTTTTTTTTTTAAAACGCATTACTCCCTCTTCCTGCTGATCATCAGCTTCCTCCTAGCAAGTTTGGTCCATTTGTTCCTGTGTCAACAGGGGAAGGGGCAACCAAGAAGGGCCATCATTAAGGCAGCCATCAGGGTTGGTTTGGATTTATATATTAAGGCTTTACCTCTACACTTACTAATGACAGCCTTTGGGTGAGAAATGAGATGGATGTCAGTGCTGCACAACCCCTATTTCTGCAAGATAGGGATGGCATTAGGAGGCATCTTGTGGCATTTGTTCCCAGTCTCCACCAGGATAATTTAAGCCAACATGCATATGCCAATGTCCATGTGCCCCTGGGCACATGTGCACCCTCCTCAGGGATGGGCATTCTACTCCTCTC